>NW_025814052.1:8952397-9182397 GCF_018902025.1 Drosophila willistoni | reverse complement strand
AAACGAAAGAATTGAATTAAATTTAATAAAACACACAAAAAACAAAAGACAATAATTGTGGCAGCTGCTCTACTTACACACGCCTACATATGTACATAAGTTTAAGTAGAGTGGGAGAGAGAGAGAGAGAGAAATATGTACATATGTACAGAAAGACAGACAAAATGTGTTAGAGTAAGTGAGACAGCAAATGTAAATGTTTGAGTGAGAGATTGAGAGGGCAAGAAGTAGAAATGTTTTTTTATTTTTATTTTGTTGTATTTTAAATAAATGAAAACTTACATAAAAATCTTTATAAAATAAATAATAAATATCATCATCGAGATTGTTGTTGTTGTTGTTGCTGTTGCTGCTATTGTTGTTGTTGTTGTTGTTATTATATTGCAGTTGATATTGTTGTTGATGTTGTTGTTGCAATGCTGGTATAAAGCTATTGCTGCTGCTGTTGTTGTTATTATTGTTGTTGTTGTTGTGACTGCTGAAATATTGTTGTTGCTGTTGTTGTTGTTGTTGTTGCAGTTGATGGTGTTGTTGTTGATTATGTTGATAATGTTGTTGTTGTTGCTGCTGCTGCTGATGCTGCTGCTGTTGTTGTAATTGTAATTGTTGTTGATAGCTTTGAGCTTGCAATTGCCAATTTTGCATTGCACACATATGTATAAATATTCACATACATATAATATGTATTATAATTTATCAATTTTTTTTTTTGTATATCTATCACCAAAACCAAAACCAAAAAAAAAAAAAAACAAAACACAAAATATTAACAAAAATTATCAGACACAACAACAATAAAGTGAAGCCAAACAAGCCCTATTAGCTGCTAGTTAAACACTTTTTGCAGGCACTGTGTGTGTGTGTGTTTTGTATTGGTTTCTCCTTTATTTTCTTCTTCTTTTTTTTTGGTTATTTTGTTTTTCTTCGATTATTTATATTATTTAATTATTTATTTTATTTTGCTTTTGTTATTTATTTTTGTTTAACTTGAAATGAGCTCAAGGTAAAACGACCGAATAACTGCGACGAAAACGACGACTGCAGCGACGACGGCGGCGACGGCATAAGCAGCGCTGCTGTTTTAGTCAACTGCTCAAAAACTTTAAACGTTGTGATGATAATTTAACCTTTTCCACTTTCTTTCACTTTTGAATATATTCAAAAAAAAACTAAAATAGCAACAATGAAGACGAAAAAAAAACAAACAATACAAGAATTTTCTTTAGGCACAAGAAAAAAAAAACAATAAATAAATACTTTTCACTCAAAGCCGAATATATTTATATGCAATTTTTTTAATTCCTTTTTTTTGGTATTTTTATTTGTACTGCGTTGACGACGCGTTTTGTTGTTGTTGAGGCTAGAGCGATTGATATTGTGTGTTGTTTGTGTGCTTAATTTTTTTTCTTTCTTTCTTTTTTTTTGGTTTTTTTTTGTTTTGTTTGTATTTTGACGATGATTCTCAAATGTCGATGACGACGACGACGGCAACGACGACGAGGAACAACGGAACGGTACAGAGGCAACGTCGACAGCAACAAACATGCACTCACAAACAAACAGGCAATATTCAGACACACACACACACACACACACAAATACATTTACTGACTGACTTATTCACTCACTAACTCACTCACTCACTCATTCGAATGGTGGTAAGGGCGAGAGCAAGTGATACGGGGAAGGCGAAGAAGGGGGGTCGGTCATCATCATCAGGGGTAAGGCTACTCTACAGAAACTCAATGCACTCACACAAAGATATTTACCATACACATACAATAACCCCTATATTGCAAAAAAAAAAAAAAATCATTCGACTCAAATCAAGTCGACAAAAACATACATACATACATATATATATGTATATATATATATATATATCCATAGGGCGCTAAAATTGCATAAGAGAATCTATATTTATGTACAGATACATTTTTTCATTGGGACCTGTGACAAAGTATTATTGTTTATAGTGGATGCCCTTGTCGAGAGAAGCTAAACTGTTTTATTTATTTACCGATATAGATATGTATGAAAATATATACTACACACTCAGTGTAATTGAAGAACCTAAACAACACTTTGGGTCTCTCAAGTCACAGATTCGAAACATAGTAACTTATAAAAATAAACCAAGAAATCCATAGGAAGTTTCGATACTTTGGAAATTGAAAATATTGTTGTAATTAGACAAAGGATTAGAGTTGAGAACATGTTCACTCATATATCTCGAATTCAGCCGGATCGGATCACTATATCATATAGCTCCCATACAAACTCCAAATTTCTCAATAACTTCGTTATTTTCTGAGCTATTGTCGTGAAATCAAATATTTGAATTTATGACACTAACAAACGACTGTGCCAAATTTGATTAAAATCGCGCGACTATATCATAAAGCTCCTATAGGAACAATCGGTGGTGAACAGTGACTTTGATCAATAACTTCGTTATTTCCTAAGCGGTTTTTTCGCAAACATTAGACCTTTTACACAAAAAACTCGCAAGGATATACAACCTGTGACGCGGTCAAAGTTAGCCCCGGCCCTCTGGTTTTTTGTTACTCTTTCCATACCTATGACCGCCAAAGGATAAACTAAGAAACTTTTATGAGATTCGCGTCAAAATTAACGAAGTTATTGATAAAAGTCACTGTTATTGGCCGATTGTTCCTATGGGATCTACATACAGTGACGGCAAAAAATTTGAGACATAAATTATTTTGACCCTAAATTCTGATTTCATGCGATATTTATATAATGATAGTGAAAAGTATTGATGTTTTAATTTTTAGAGTTGATCATTTTATATCATGTAAATGATAGTCATTCGATCTTGATCAGATTTGGTACACCTATTAATAGGTATACCAAACAAGCAACAATTAATTTTTATGACAACTACTCAGAAAATGACGTAGTTTTTGAGAAGTCACTATTCGTGACTTTGCAGTTTGTATGAAGAGCTATATGATATAGAGATCCGATCCGGCTGAATTCAAGATATACAACACCCGTCAGTATATTTGCATTTTTGTAGATATCTTACGGTCTAGAAGTTCGCGTCAATACAGATAGACGGACGGACATGGCCACTATATGAGTTCGTCTCCTCGTGCTAATAAAGAATATATATACATATATACTTTATATGAATGATTAATACTTTAAATTGCAAAAGATTGTTTATTATAGCCTGTTCATAACAAATAAAATGTCCTTCTACGCATTTAATACATTATTTCATTCTAGTAATTTTAATAGTTTCTAATATTAAAATATTTGTTAAGAGAAAAAAAACCAACATTTCCCCATTCGAAATTTAACATTTCCGGTTTGGAAAATTCTTTAAATTCTTACATTTCACCAACAATATAAAATATTTAGTTTTATATATAGTTTTTTTTAAAAGATTATGGTAAAAATATTTTTGTACCTTTAAGATTCTGAATCATAATATGTACATATGTACACACATACATACATACATAAAACTTATGTACATACATATTTTCGATTTTTGTTAAAAGAAGAAACTAAAGATACAAGAAGAAAGCGCAAAACGAAGAATTTATCATTTGAAATTCTTAATATTTTTTGGGTTTGACTCATTCCAAGCGGACAAAACAAAAGAAACAAAAAAATGTTTCATCATTGATTGATTATGTCTAAAGTGGGGGAAAAAATATTTTAAATCGAATCACTCTCTAAATTTTAGAAGACAGAAGTGTATAAAATTATTTAATTTAATTTAATTGAATTTAGAAGCATAAATAATAAGGTCTTGCCTCTCTCACTGTCTCACTCTCACTCACATTTTGCGAGATAAAGAGAGAATTGTGGAGACTAAAAGAGAGTGAGGAAAAGAGGAGGGGGAAAGTTAAATTTAATGTCAAATGATGCATATACGATGGAAAGATGTGGCCAAGCAAAGTTGAACGTAAAAAAAAAGAGCCAACGCGATAATAATATGTATATATGTATATATGTATATATATATATATGTATATGTATGTACTTATGTATATACTATATCAAGTATATGGAGACATACAAAAGTATGTAGGTATGTGTAATGAAATGGTAAAGTGTAGGCATGAAAACGCAGCAACAACAATTATTTGTATCTGTAGACAGACAAACCGACCGACCGACAGACAGACCGACATGCAGACAGACAGAGACGGACTCTTGTTTTGTAGCCTTATGTGTTGTGTTGTTGCTGCAGTCCCCGCGTCGCGACATCAACATTTTTGTATCTCAAAAGCAACAACAGAAACACAAGAGAAACAAAAATATTACTTGGGCATGCTGGCCTCCCCCCCTGCCTGCTCCCACCGATGCCCACCGCCAATCACCCTCGACTTCTCAACTCTCTATATACATAATGTATCCGCAAGTATCTGTATCTGTATCTACAACTACATACATACATATATCTGTATGAAGGAAAAAAGTCTGTTGATTTGGTCTTTTTCTAGTTTTCCCCTTCCAACCTCTTCTCTCGCTCACCCTCTCTCTATCTCTCTCTCTATTTATGTTAATTATTAATGACTAACTTAAATGAAGAAAAATCAAGAAACTTTATGAAAAAAGAAAAATAGAACCCCACCGCCGACACCACTCCCCCTCATTTCATCAACACCAAGTGGAAGTATAATTTCTCAATCATTTTAAGTTGAGGTTGAGTGCAAAATGTCTGTATGTATAATACCGAGAGAGAGAAAGAGAGAGAGAGACAGAGACAAAGAGAAATAGAGAGAGAGACACATTAAACCAAATCAAAAAGCAAAAGGCCAGACTCAGAGACCGAGACCGTGTCCGAGTCCAAAACCAAGAGAGACCAAGGGCCAGGCCAAACCAGACCAAAAACAGCATTGAAAATTCACAAATCGAATATGCCCCTTACCTTCCCCTCTTACTACTTCCCTTCTAGTCCATCTATTGCACCTTGTTTGCTAGCAGGCGGCTAATGCATTAGTAAATGTATTGTTTCTGGTGTTCTTCAAAGTCATATCGACGATTTTAAAATACTCTTTCCAATCTGGTGCAACTTGCTTCTCAAGAAAGTGAAGTCGTCACACCGACTTTGCTATACCCTTTGCTATATCCAAACACAGAAAATCTTACTCCTTTATACCTTGTCGGTGACTCAGTGGAGACCTTTACTCTACTCTAATATAATGCTGTTGTTCCTTGAATTCGAACCCCAACTTAGGGGGCATTTCGTGTGTCTATTAACGAATTATTTATTTTTTTTAACTCATTCTTGCCTATTGAAGAGTATTGTATTTGTGCGTATAACTTGTCTATTTCTTATTTTATTTGTATAATTTTTTTTTTTTT
This sequence comes from Drosophila willistoni, assembly GCF_018902025.1. Taxonomy (NCBI): domain Eukaryota; kingdom Metazoa; phylum Arthropoda; class Insecta; order Diptera; family Drosophilidae; genus Drosophila; species Drosophila willistoni. The sequence continues at coordinate 9,177,048 of NW_025814052.1, read as the reverse complement.
TCAAACTAATAGAATTTTACAACAGGTTATAGTATTTCAATTTTTTATAAAGAATCTTGAAGTTTTCTTGTAAAAAAGTGTTGATGTATACTTGGTATTGGTAATAAGATTCCTACTTCGATTCATTCCTACTAGACCTACATATAGTATTGTTCTTAAGTTGTTCTGAACTCCGAGAAAGGTTTCGTTTTCTCTAACTTCTAATTTGCTAGGGTATTCCAGTCTATGATCGATTTGAAACTGATTCTACGGCTCAAAATCGAACAAAAAAAACTCAAAACGTAGACGAAGACGAAGATGAGCGACATGCACGTAGATTAGTTGATATAGAGACAAAGTCTATCTAGATATTCTAGATAGATATTTAGCCTAGTCTATCAGACAGTTAGCTACTTTGCTCAATGATAATTGCCCCAGTGGTATCAATTGCTTTGTGTATGTATCTAAAAGATGCATTTCCACCCAAAAACGAGAGGGAGAGAAGGCAGGCAGATAGATAGATAGAAAGATACTTGTACATCAGATGTTGGGTAGGGGGAACGAAGTGGAGCGGTTGGGGGAGAGAGAGTAGCGATCTCTCGTCGCGTTGCTAAACACCCAAACACCGTTATCTCTAGTGCTGGGTGCTACTTGCCTCTGCTGCTGGTGCTGGCTGAGTTACCGCATTTTATGCAAGAAACAAACAAAATACGTGATTTGTGAGCGCACATCGCGACTCGTATGTAGTTCGTAGATACAGATACACATACATACAGATATATATGTAGATATAAGTATGTACATAGATACAAATACATTTACATTCGCCATATACGAGATAATTTAATGTAACTGTGTGTGTGTGTGTGTTTTTTTTTTCTATCTTTCTGTTTTGTGTGGTAAATGCGAAATCAAAGCACAAAATATAATACACGATAGGCAAAGAAGAAACGAACAGAAACAGACAACAAAAAAATTTGCACAGAGTCTCCGGACTAACTGCCAGACGCGCGGATAGACCAACGGACGGATAGACATACGGGCGGACGGACAAACCAACCGACCCACCAAAAGAGGCGTCAAACCTAAAAAGCAAAGCTTGTAAAAATTCATGAGCTCACACACACACACACACAGAGAGAGAGACATATATACATACATATATATATATACACATCCAGTTGGACTTTTTTTCACTTTGGCTTCTTCTTCTTCTTCATGCTTTTACTGCTTTTCTATGAGTACATTATTATATGGCATTTCGGCGAAGAGGGGAGGGGGGTGGTGGGGCTTTACGGGGTTGTGGGTTATGTGGGGGAGCAGAGACTATTTGGTGAGAAAAACACAGCCATGGAAAGTTAAACAAAAAAAGAGGTGAAATGAAAATCAGAAACAACACCAGCGGCAGCAGCAAAATAAGGCTAAGAAGAAACTAACTGGCCTGGCCTGGCCTGGAATAATAGTTATGAAAGGTCTACAAAAAATGCATCTGCCTCTACAGATACAGGGTCATCTTTTATGATAAAGCCCCTTCAAATAAACAAAAACTATAATTTCCATAAGCAATGAAAACCCTTTGGTGGGGGGAGGGAGGGGGGTATAGCGACTAACAAAAATGTGGTACATATGTATAACCGATCAAGTGATAGCATTTAATCACCATTTATCGATTAACTTTACATGCATCTAGAGATTGAAAGGAATCTAAAGGAAGCACAAAGATCTCAAAAGATCTGGTTTGGGGTTTTTTTTCCTTGATTATATCAAAAGTTGTCAAAATTGTTGTTTCAATTGAATTATTTCTTGGTACTATCAAAACTATTCGTAATGCACCATGTAGGTGTTCATATTAACATATTTATTTGCATTTTTCAACAGTTTTTGTAATGCTTTTTACGACTGTCTCTCCTCCTCCTCTCCTCTCCTCTGTAATGAGACAATAATTAGTCGCACCATAGTCATGAATAGACCCTAAAAGAGATAATGCTATTTCATTTTTCAACCACTTTCACTTAGCCTACATAAACACGAAATGATATGATATGAAAGTACAAACATACATATGTACATATATATGTATATCCGATCTGAACTGATCGGCATACATAGTTTTCGTTGTATTTAATATTTCCAACTTTCTACATTTCTTTTTGTATTTGAGGGCGGCCAAAGGACACACAAGGCTAGGATCACACATCAAGGATCATCAACCAAACAAAAATTCTTAGCTTTTTAAGGACGATAACATGTTCTCCTTATAAATTGAAACATTAATTCTTGCTCTTTAAGAGAACTAGCTTATCATAGAGATTGACGAAATGTTGTGCTAATATCCAAGTTAGTTCAAAAAATAAAAAAAATCGGCAAGAAAAAAAAAAACTGGAAAAAACAAAAAAAAAAAAAATAGCAAACGAACAGAAATTTGGCCCACATTTTGTTCTTTCCAGTTACTTACTCAACACCCTGAGACACCCGCCGTTCCCCGTTAGCTCTAGTTTGGAGCTCTCTCACTCTTTGCTCTCTTTTTCTCTCTCTCTCTCTCTGTCTCTGTATGTGTCGCTGCCTCCCCCTCTATTTGATGGTGTGGCAATATTTTTTTTCTTTTTTTGCCTATTGCTTTTTATTATTATTTTTGTTGTTGTTTTGTTTACAGATTTTTGCACACTTACACAAAGAAACACACACTGAGAAAAAAATAGCACAAAAACCAAATGCTCTCTTTTTTTTTTTTTTTTGTCTCGCACGCTTTTGGCGTGCTTGGCTCTCTCTTTTTCTCTGTTGCTCTCTTTTGGCCACTGTTATTACACTTTTGGGTTATTATTTGACGTTTTTTTTGTTGAAAATTGTTTAAACAAAATTGCAATTTCGGCACGCACCCACACACTTGTTCTTTATCTCTCTTTCGCTCGGTTGTTTTATTTTTTGTTTTTTGTCGTCTCTCCGTCTATTCTCGTTCTTTCCATTCGCCGTGTCTCGCGTATTTAACACGATAGTAGAGATGAAGGAAGAAAAAACACACACACAAAAAAAAAAAATGTTGCCAGTGTGTGGTTGTTGTTGTTGTTATTATTTCGTTACCGTTTTGATTTTGATGTTACTGCGTTATTGCGACTGAAACTGAAACTGAATTGATGCTGTTGCTGACTGACTGAAAATGCAAAGAGTAGCAGTGGCAGTGGCAGCGGCAGCAGCAGAAGCAGCAGCAGAAACAGCAAAAAGGAGGCGGCGGAGCAGCAGCAGCAACAGGAGGAGGAGCAGGAGGCAGCGACGTTAGCGACGCGCAGTCAAAGAAAACGTTAGCAGCAGCAGCAGCAAAAGGGGAGAAGGGTAGAAGAACATTGGAGCAACAGCGGGTATTGGGCAGCGTCAAATACGAGGGGGTGGCGGCGGGTGACGGGTGGCGGGGCTGGCTGATGGCGGCGATGGGGTTTGGTCGTCGTCTCTTTTGCCTAGCCGCATTTTCAATTTAAACGCACACGCACACACACGAATGCACGCAGCAGCAGCAGCAGCAGCAGAAACAGCAGCCGAGTCGCAACCCGCGCGCTGCCAACTTAGCTAAAAACTTCCAAATGCGTAGAGACGATACAACGAGGAGACGAGGTTGACGTTAACGTTGCCGTCGCAGTCGCAAAAATTTCTGTTGTTTGTGTTGTGTGTGTGTGTGTGTGTTTTTTTTTTTTTTCCTTTTCTTCTTCTTCTTCTCAGTACGTTTTGTTAGCAGTGGAGAAGTCCAAGCCTGAAAGCCCCCATCGTTATAGCCATCAATCCAGCCAAGCACGAGCAAACGACGCATCGTCAGCTTCGGTGTCGGTGTCGTCGTCGTCGTCGTCGTCATCGTCATCGTCAACGTCGTCATCGTCGTCGCGGCAGTTAGCGGCCTCATCGTGGTTTAGCACTTGTGTACCACCTTTTTGCTGCACACTTTGCCGAACCCAACCCAAACCAAGCCAAAGCCAAACAACAACTCTCCACCTTCCTCTACCACCCAAAAAGCAGCACCACTCTAACAACTCATCCCACCCATTCTGCTTTACCTACGACCCCCATTTCATTCCCATCTCCAACCCCAGCCGCCAATATCCTCCTAACAAACTCCCAATTCAAGCCATTCCACTGAACCATCATGTACATATGTACATACATATACATACATATCCATATAGCACAGCACAAATGTAGAAAAGGTGGCATAACACAATTTCGCATATTCGTTTTCTATTCTCTTCTCCCACTCAAAAGGATTCCCAAAATCTCATTATAAAACGTATGATTCTCATTTCTCAAATACCCTATGTCATCATTTAGAATTATTGAAAACTTACCAATTCCCCTTTTAAATCTTTAAATTTAAAATCAAAAAAAAAAAAAGAAATACTTAAGATATAACAAGAAATCCTGACCATCGAGTAAAGGTCCTTAAGCTTTTTTTTTGATTAAGGTAAAGAAGATCACACAATGTGTTACCATTGGATATCATAGAGCCTACTTAAAAAAGTATGTTAATTTATTATCTTTAATCTGATTTATCATATACTTGTTATTCTATAGCTACTATAACCATTATTCTCAACTTTTGTTGCTTTAACCCTCCGCCTTTAATATGATTAATATTTAATTATTAGGCCAGATAAAGCGGATAAATAAACTTTCAAGTCGATAACTTTATGTAGTGTTGGACAAACGATTTGACAAATTTCTTGGAAAGCAAAAGTATGTTCAGTTGGCACAACTCAATTTCCAATCAGCAAGTTTAGGAACTTTTATTGCTATCTTATGTGTACATATCTATTTTTCAGGAAAACTAGCATTTAGCGTATAAACCGAAACAAGCTCGCAACAGGCCAAAAAGAAATGGCAGAACAAGCGAGCGAGAGAAATAAAGATATCCAGAGAGAGCGAGAGGGAGGACAAGAATGAGAGAGAGAGCACAAAAGCGAACATAGAGACGGCACACGGAGGACAAGGAGGACCTGGTCGTCCTTTTTGTTAGCCTGCGCCACTGTTGGCTTTTGTTTTAGCCAACTGCCTCCAACTGCGGCAGGCTGCTGCTGCTGCTGCTTGTCGATGATGAGGTGTAGTTGTTGGTCGACAACGACAACGACAACGACAACGACGATGACGATAGCGACGACGTTGCCGCGTCGTTTTGTTGTTTCGTGCTAGCTGGCTGGGCTGGGCTGGGCTGCCCTGCCCTGGCCTGGCCTGTCCTGGCTCACTGGCTGAATGGCTGGCTGGCTGGCTGTCTGATTCTGGCTTGCTGCTTCGTGTGTGCGCGGGAGCAGCGCATAATATTCCACATGCCACTGCCACTGGCACCACACACACACACACACACACACTCAACATACAACACACTGAAGAAGATGTAGCAGCAACAAGCGAAGCGCACTTTAAGTGTAGCAAAATGGACTGCAAAACTGTGCACTGTACTCAACGCTAAATACATATATATATATATATATATATATATATATATATGAATGTATATATACATGCAACAATATGTACAGAGTGACAAGGCACAGGCCATGCCCGAATACCGTCGTTTCTTGGCCAATTGGGGTGGTCCAACCCAAATAGACCAACCAAGACACTCTTTCTCTCTCTCACTCACTCCCTCGTAACTCTTTACCCTATGTCTTTTTTCCGCCTTTACTAATTATGATGTGCATTATGTTTAGGCGGAAGTGAAACCTTTTATAATTGCCTTAAAGTAAAAAAAAAAAAAAAAACCCCAAAGAAATGCTTGACTCTTAGATCTAGTCCTTGTTATCACATTTCGCAAGTGTTGTTTAAATTGTTATCATTATTAAATAACTTTTCTTTTAAATTCTAACAGAATTGGCACAGAACACGAAATGTACATTCATTCATACATACGTACATAAGTACATACATACATATACATACATATGTAGCTATGAATGTGTATCAAAAAGGGTTAAATATATATGTACATTAAAGTGTAAAAGAGATAGAAGATTAGGGAATTATTGGACTAAATTGAGTGAGTGTGAGTGAGTCCAAGAGTAACCAGTTTTGCAATATGCAACAACAACAACTACTACAATAATAACAACAACAACTGCAACTGCAAGAGCAACAGCAATCGTCAAATACACAAAATCCACTTTGCAAATCATCAGCAATGGATCGGGTCGGGGCCATTTCGGTGTCCCACCATCCACATCCACATCCATATCCAACAACGACAACAACAGAATGCTTGCAACATGCAACTTGAGAGCCAGCTGCTGAAGCTGAACCCCCTGAACACCCTACCCTACCCCCTTCTAACTCTACCAACTCAACACACACACACACACACACCACACGACCAACGAACCGAACAACCATTCACATTCCAGTTGCACAAAATGCATAATCCTTCAACATTGGAAAAATCGACTGGAAAAATAGCTGTAAGCCAAAAATACTTATGTATGTATATGTATGTTTGCATACAGATGCATACATACATATGTATATGTATATGTATGTATGTGAGTGTAAGCCCCAAAAGCGCTTCAAGTGCCGATTTTCCTTTCCGTACACACAAAGGAGAAGAAAAAATGAAAAAAGAATGACATGGAGAAGGAAAATAAACTCCACCACACACACACACACAAACACAATTGTTGAAGTTCTTCTTGCAGCACCATCAACCACACCAACATCATATCATCAAACACAACTTGCAACAAGTTTGAAGTCGCATGCTAAAAATAAAACCCAGACAGACCAGAGCCGAGCAGAGCAGCGAAAGAGAAAGACCCACAAAAGAGAGAAAGAGAGAAGCGAAAAAAATTTAATACGACAGTGATTACGCGATTTTCCATAATAAATGTTGTGGCAAAGGCGACCTTCCGGTTATAGCTGCTGCCGACTGCGACGACGACGACAACAACGACGAGCACTTGTTCGGGCCATGCCGATGAATTTTTTTTTTTTGTACAGCGACCTTCCTCGCTCTCAATTTGTCTCGCTCTCTCTCTCGCTTGCTCACTAGTAGCGTGCGCTTTAGCAACGTAGCGGAAAATGTCGGGTAAACACAGTGCAACCGGTTTTATTTTTTTTCTTTTCAATTGCCAACATATATTACGGGAGAGGGAGAGAGAGAGAGAGTAAGCAAAACACAACGAAGCGTGTGCGCGCACAGTGAAACCAAATCGATGTTAATTTGGGGCTAACTTTTTTGAATTAACCAATATTAAAAGATAATTAAAGGAATTTAATTAGGCATGTTTGAAGGATATTTTTCATCTAAGAACTACACAAAAGAAATCTCTACAACAATAAAATAAAGTTAGTTCATAAAGAAGTACATCTGCTCCACGGTGCATTTACTGAAAGAGAGCTTTGCGTGCATTTCCCCCTCTTTGGACCATTGCTACATTTTTGTCGTTGCCTCGTCATAGTCGTCGTTTTACTAGGCTAATCATGTGTTCTGGTTTCAAATTTGTGTGTGTGTAGTGGAGAGACGACGACGACGACGACGACGACGCCAACGACGACTTGGCGCTGCTGCTGCCGCTGCTGCTGGTTGAGCATTCATTCAACGCTTTGCTTCACATTTTAAGGGGCGGGGGCGCGCGCACTTTGAGAGCTTTGCAAATTTTGTTGCTCCTGTTATTGTTGGTGTTGTTGTTATATAGGAAATATTTCACACGCTGCTTTTGGCTTTGGGATCGGCTGGCTGGCTGGCTGGCTGGCTGGCTGGCTAGCATAGGCACTTGACTGTTGTTGTAGTGTTGAGTGGCAACGGCAGCGGCAGCTAAACCAGCCGTTGCGGGTTCGTTGCCGCCAATCGTTTGTTATCATATTTAGTTGCTGTTGGCTAGCTGTCGTTGTCGGTCGTTTGGCCGGTTGGCTGGTAGGCCGGTTGGCTCGGTTGTCTGGGGGTCTCTTTACTTTTGCTCATCGTCTTTCGCAGGCGATTGTAATCGGGTTTAGTTCATTTTCATTTAAATAGAATTAAATATGGTAAATGATGAAATCAAGGGAAAGACAGACTGACTAACTGACAGACAGACAGCCGATTTGGGTGGACTGGCAAACATTTATACTACACACACACACACACAGAGAGATGATGATATTGTTGTAGTAGTCGTGTGGTGAGGTTTTGTTTTTGTGGTGAAGGTGAGTGCGACGACCGACAACGACGACGACGACGACAAGTTCCCAGACTGAGCAGAGACTTGGACAGACCGGCGACTAGACCAGTCAGGCGTCGGCATTTTTCTTATTTATTTATTTTTTTTTTTTTCCTCTGCTCTGCTGTAATCTATATAATAAATAAAATATTAAAAAAAAAAAAAGCCAAAAGGCATAAAAAATGAAAATGACTGTTGTCGTTGTGTCCTCCCCCATGACCAATACCCTTAAGTTGATATTATTATATGTTTAAGTAACAAAATCTCATCGAAATCGAGATTCGATATTCGAGGGAAAGACCAGGCGCACAGCACAACTAGCAACAACAACACCATCAACAGTAAAAGCAGCAGCAGCAGCAAGAGTGATGGAACCAAACGAAACGGTGTGAACGAGAGAGTGCGAGAAAAATCGATAAACCTGAAACGGCAGCAACAGCAAGCAAGACCAAGACCAACAACCACTGCACCACATTAAATGTAACCGTAACTGTCGGTTACCGGCGGCGACGACGGCGTCGTCATCAGTGTTTTGTGTGGGTACCTGACGCGCGCGTGTAACCGCCAATTTAACAGGCGCACATGCAATGTAGATAAATGAAAGAGAATGGCAAAAGCAGCAGCAGTGGCGGCGGCGAAATCAACAGAGAGAACCAGATCCCAGCGAGAGAGTGTATGTGTATGTGTGTGTTGTGTGGTTTCAGGGTTGTCAACGGCTGTTTACGGTTGTAAAAGTTGGAATGGAAGAGAGAGGATGAAAGAGATTTGTTTCACAAAGTCGCAATTATTCAATCTCTGTTCAATCACGACGACTTTATTCAGCAGCTTAAATGATCATGTTTTTAACCAACTATACCAAAAATTTCTACTAAAAGATAAAAAGTTTTAAAGGTTTCTGGGTTTCAGCATTTAAGTTGAGAATTTTGTCAAGTTTAATAATTTTTTATTTTGACATACTCGACAACCCTAGATGTCTCTCTCTGTTTTTCTTTGCCGTCTCTATCTCTGTCTTTCTCTTTCTTCTACACTGTTATAATTAAATTGTATGTCAAGTGTTGTTCATAAATAAACTAAAACTAACTCTTAATATTTTTGCAAAATCTTTAATTGGAATGGCGTGCGGCAGCTTATGGGGATGGTTGGCTGTCTTATCTAGACAAATCCAATTAGGTGTATCGGGCGCCAATACGAAATATTTACCTACAGTCGATTTATGAGCGAAACTTTTTAAATTTTGTTGTATGGCGCGTATGCCAAGTGCTGGGTGTTGAGGAAATATTGGCAGTAAACTTTCAGCTACAATCTAAAAGACGCAGAGAGAGAGAGAGAGAGAGAGCGTAAAAGTAAATATGCCACTAAGGAGAGAAAAAAGCGAACAGAGAGAGAGGGAGAGAGACAGATATTGCGACAGTAAAATACAGCGCAAAAAAAAAAAAAAAAACAACATTTTCTAATAGAATAAGGAAACAAAAATCTGAAAATATATGTATGTACTATACTCATTTGTATGTGTGAATAAACAGACATCTAAGTATTCATTTCAATTTTGCATACTCAAATATAAATCATATGGTCTAGCGAATTTATACAGTAAAAAGAGTACAGTGATATATCATAGTAAACGAATTTCGGAAGCGTTAACCACAAGTGGATTCATTAAGATTAGAAAGTTTTTGGTTTAATTTTTGGTTTTCCCATTATCGGAAATAGGAAATATTATTGTCAAGGAACAACATTTTTGCAAGTCACTGTCACTGTCAGTTGCACTTAGTGAATGTTTCCTGTATACATCACACATTTTACACGCATATTAAACTCAAACCCCGTAAAACAAATTAGCGCCCCCAAGCGGCCAGTGTAAAACAATAAACAACTTTGCTCGCTCTCGCACTCACTCACTCACTTACTCACTCACTCTTTGTCTCTTCTTAGCTTAATTCACTCTCTTTTGGATATAATGTGAATGTGTGTTTGTGTGTGTGTGTGTTTGTGTGTGTGTGTGTGTTTGTGTGTAGGTGTAGGCGGGTATGTATTTGTGTGTGATGTTTGGCAAGTTTGTTAAAGTTCGCCGAGTCTGTGGTCTGGTCTGGTCTCTGTGGCTTTTGCTCGTGTGTCACACGTTTTGCAATTTTTATTTCAATTCGCATGTTGTTTGGTTTTTTTTGTTTTTCATTTTTTTTTCTCCGATTATGGCGCGTTGGAGATGATGATGATGATGATATTACGGTTTTATTTGGGCAAAGAAAATGCGGCCAACATTATATTCGTTGGCTGCAATGACGCTGCAGTCTACAGAAAGTAACAGGAGCTCAGGAAAGCTGAAAAAAAGCACAGACGACAAAACGACAGTGAGCAGCAGCAGAAGCAGCGACGCGGCAGACAATAACGAGTATTTTACTCGCTCTCTTACTCGTCTCTCTCTCTCTCTTTTTACATTATGACGTTTCGTTTAGCTGGCTGGCTGGCTGGCTCGCTCGGTCGGTCGGTCGTTCGGTCGTTCGGTCGGCTGGCTCGCTTCTCGCGCATGTGTGATTGTTGTTGCTATTGTTGCTCTGTGTTGCCACTGCCACTGATGATGCTAGTGTATGGTGGGGCAGCAGCAGCACCAGCAGCAAGAAGCACAAAACTCTAAACTCTTAGCTTTTCCTACATACACACACACACACACACACACATATGCCTATTATATGTAAGTGTTGTTGTGTATACAATTTAAATTTTGCCTAAATGTATTCCCCTTTTTGGTTTTGAGGTTTTTCTTTTTGTTTTTTAGCTCACCGATTTTCCGCCGACAATGCAAGTGCGTTGTAATAGTCCCAAATCGGTGGCATTTCTTTTGCTGCGCATTCTATTTCTTCACACAAGACGACGGACGACAGGTTTTTATCGTTTTTGTCTTTAGTTTTTTGTTTTCTTCTTGTTTCTGAATGTTCCTTGTTCTTATTGGATTTGCTGGATGTGTGTGTGTTAGTTAGTTAGTTAATACTAAAGCATCTGCTGCAAATGCGCGGCGCAGCAGATGAAAACCATCACTTCCGGAGGCGCTTCAAGTACTGAGGAATGTTGTATATATACATGAGAGTGAATGTGTGTGCAGCAGCAGCAACAGAACAGCAGCAGGCTCGAAGTCAACGTCGCCGCTGACAGAGCACAGCAGCAGCAGCAGCGATAGAAAAAAAAAAAAACAAAACTCAACTCACACACACACACACACACACACAAAAGACACACATAGCATAACGACGAAGCAAGGAACGACGGTGTGACCGACCGACAAACGACTACGGGCGACTCACTATACTACAACGAGAACCACGCAAAATAAATGGGGAAAATCAGCAGCAGCAGCTAGTTCATGGAACAGCGGTAGACGGGCGGGCAGGCGGGTGAGAGTGGAGTTTGGCTGGCCGGGGGTCTGATGAAGGCCGAAAGGGAGAATATGGTGATGGTGATGAAAGGACTTCGACTTTGTCGAACTCGATGGTTGTTGTCGTTGTCGTTGTCGCCGTCGTCGTCGTCGTCGTCTTTTTGGACAACAAAAAGAAAATCAGGTTCTAACTCTATAGATGGCTAACAAAAAAATAAAAGGCCCTAACCCATCTCGGTGACTGGTGACTTGTTTCGGTTCATTTTTTCTTTCTTTTGCTACCCAGACACAACACACACAAGCACAGGGACTGGGACGTTGACTTTAACTACACGACTTCGAGAAAACTCTGACACAGTTTGTATTGACAGAACGAATTGAACGAGTCTAGTTTCACCATCGGTTAAACATTTCGTGGTGGTTCAACCCCAACTAAAAGCGCGAGTAATTCAACAGAATGTATGTAGTAGGTGGTGTGATAACGATTAAAACAGACTAGACACAAGTTGGTCTTACATCTAAGTGAGGAGAGCAGCATTTGAGTAAACAAACCGCAACGTCAATCTCTAGCATTGAATTAATCTGGTCAATTGAATGTGGTTAAAGTCAAATGGTACTTCCAAAGGGGCTATCTTTTTGTACAGTTTTAATAATTCGTTGCGGTTTCAAGGAAGAGGTAACTGCGGTAACACATAAACACAAGCCCATGCTGATTGTGCATCTCGCTTGCACGCACAGGCTAAAAAGAAATGTGACATAAATTTTGTAGACAGTTTAGATATATTGAAAATTAAAGTCCCTGTCCTTACTGCAATTTACATTATAGTTTTAAAATATTAATAATATTTTTAATAATTAATGCTGGGCCTTAAATTAGGTTTGAAAATTTTTGCTATTCACTTGAATTTACCAATGTGTTTAGATAATAAATCTTAATAGATCTTTTTGCTTGAATTTATAATATATTATTGTTTATAATTTCGTTATAAACAAGGATAAGCTAGAAAGAGAGCGTGAGAATGATTGATTGATTAAGCATCGAAACTAAAATATGGGTTAGTGGGTCAATAATTTTTAAATCACTCACTCCTTTTTTTGTTTTTTTAGCTTAGCTTAGCGTAAGCTTTTAGTAAGGACTCATCTTTTGGAATCCATTTCTACACTTGTTGCTAATCCCTTATCTCATCAAGCACAATACATGCACACACGCACAGAGAGAGATAGAGAGAGAGAGAGATAGAGGGAAAGAAAGAGAGATAAACACACACACTCATACGCACTGTTGGCTGCCACACAACAAAATATACACACTTAACAAAAAAAAAGGACTAATTTTTTGTGTTTTTTCTTTTTTTTTTTGTTGGTAATTAATATTTACCAGTAAATTTCTTAGTATCATGCTCCTCCACTGAGGGGAAGGTGCTTGCAAATTTCCCGCTTCCCGCTTTTCTTGTTTTTTTTTTCTTTTATTTTTTTTGGAAATATTTTTATAAATGAGTTAAGAATGGGAGGTATTTTTTTTTTTGGTTTTGGCTCTTTTTTTTTTTATTTTTGTTTTTTTATTAGAAAGGTGACGACGAACTCTGATGGCAGACTACTGTCCCAGGCTGGCCTGGGCCTGAGCTTGGGCCTGGGTCTAGCCTAGGTCGGGTCGGTCGGGTTGTTGCTATATGCCGGGTTGCAAAAAGTTTATAAATAGCCGAAGCGGGGCAGACGACAACGACGCACAACGGACCTTTAAGTGGCAATGGCAATGGCAGCAGCAATACTCCTAGCATTGCCATCATCATCATCAGCATACACACACACACACACACACACACACACACACAACGCTGCGAACAAAGCGAGAGAGTGGGAAAGAGAGAGAGTGTGTGTGTATGAACGAGAAGGACTATGATAATGTGAGTGTGTGTGTGTGTGTGCCTGGAATGGGAAAAGTACTTTTTTTCAGGTTTCTTTTTTGGTACTTTTATTTTTTTGGTGCGGGCGATGGTAACGGTTGAATTATAGGAGGAATCAGAAATTTTTTGGTCGTGTCGCAGACGACAACGATGGGAGGAATCGTCGAGAGTCTCTAGACGAGACGAGTTGGCCGCGCGCGTATCGTGGACTCGAATTTGAGTCGAGTTAAAGGCCGAGCGAAGAGAATGCAGCGCATGCAATATGCATGGGTCCACAGGATGAGACGAACTCTACAACTACTACTACAACTCGGTTTTTGGCCCGGTTGCAAAATTTTTGGTAGATGATTGTACACATTTAATAAACGCAGCCAGGCAGCCAGGCAGGCAGGCAGAGACGACGACAACGACAGGAATATTGGAAGTTTTGAGCAACACTTCGGCCAAAAACAACGAGGACAACAACAATAACGACGAGGAGTCGGTGGGGAGGGAGGTTGACAGGACTGCAAGAGGATGTGCATGCGTATGGTGCGGTTGCTGCAGTCAGCCAGCCCAGCCAGCTATAACCAATACCCGGGACAGGCAGTAAGCTAGCCAGCCAGCCAGCCAGCCAGCCGGCTTGGAAAAAATCAAACAAAAAAAAAAGAAATCCCATTCTTTTTTGTGTTGTTACTGTTTTTTCTTTTTTTTTTGGTTTTTTGTTTTTTTCCTATTTCTGTTCTGTTGCATCCCAACGAGAGATAAGAGCAGAACAACGAGTGCAAGCGAATACAAACGACGAGTCTTTGTGTGCCTATAGAGTAGAGTATACTATCCATTTTGGCGTCTCTGGCTTCGGTCGGAGTTTTCCCGGCGGATTCTGTGGCCACCTCTCATGATGCATGTGTTATGCAAATAAAGAAATGGATAGAGAGACAGAGATAGAGAGCAGCCACACACACACACGCGCTGAGAGGGAGATGCATACGCATATGAAAAGACAGAGAGAGACAGAGACAGAAATAGAGAGAGAGAGTGAGAAAAAGAGAAAGAGAGAGAGAAAAAAAAGAGATGGAGACAGCTAGCAAGATGACAAAAAAATAGAAGAAAACCAACAAACAAATGGAAAGCCTTAGGGCTAATGAAGTGTAGAAAAGGGTTGCTAAGCTGTAAATTTATTCCATGCTGTTGGCCAGACGGTAGTGAGTCCTATTTAGTAGAGTTGGCTTAGATTTAGTTTAAATTATGAATCTATAAAACCTGATGAAAAACATAAACTACTTGAATTTGCCCTTATAAATAGGCTATGGTTTTTCAACGATTTTTCTTAGTTTTATTATTGTTGTTAACTAATTTAGTTATGTACATATATTTTCATTTGCTAACTGTAAATTGCTATTTATCCAATTTTAATTGTTTGTTTGATTCGATGATGTTCAATACTCAAGTTACTATGAAAAGATAACGATTAATAATCAAATTGCTGTTTGATCGGGGCCACAAGTTAAAGGTAATAAGTTAATCATGTAATTAGTCATTGGAAATTGATATTATATCATGAGCCCACCACACATCACATCAACGCAATATCCGGAGGTGTCATAAACCTCAAATGGTCCATCTATAGACATCGACATCGACATGGACACCGACATCGACATTTCCTTTATTTACAACTGCATCTGATGTTGTAGGGAAAATTTCAAAGATGAAAGAGAGATGGATGAATGGATAGATGGATGGATGGATAGATGGATGGTTAAGTGTCTAGGTACGAGAAATGTGGTTAAATTGTGGACGACTGTGTGTGAGTGAGAAAGCAATGCATATCCTTGAAGTGAACTGCAAAATAACTAATAAGTGACTGAGTGTGTGAGTGAGTGTGAGTGTGGAAGCAAGGTGGGTAGTACTCAGTATCTATAATTGTTTAATGTCCATGTCCGTGTGGGTGTGTGTGTGTGCATATATGAGTTGTGTACGTAGGCGTAAGGTGGTGGGGCGTGGCATTTGCCACCTGCCAACTTGCCAACCTGGATGCGAATGCAATTGTGGATGGTGGACTTAACGAAGCCTGGACAACACACAAACACACACACACACACACACACAACATACACCAAAGTCCTGTTGTTGTTGTTGTCGTTGCTGCTGCTGCTGGTGGGTCCTTCAATAGCTGCGTTGTGACTTGCATCAAGTGCATAATGCGCGCGCGCTCAAGAAGGCCCAAAAATATACACCATGCTTGCAACCATCTCCCCCTCCCCCCCCCCCACCCCCAACGCCATCTCAATCAGAGTTGTTCTCGCTAAGGGAAGTTGCCAAAATCGTGGAAAATTTTCACCATCACACCGTTGATGGCATATCGTTCCCGTTGCCTGCCTGCCAGCCAGCCAGCCTGACTGGTGGCTCATTCTGGACCCTGGGATATATATATATATATATATATATATATATAGGTTTTTTTTCTTCTTTTTCGTGTAAACAGAAAAAGGTAAAACGCGGCAGAGGAAGGGCGAGCTCACACAGCAGATTCATAAATGGAAATGGATCGAAGTGGTTGAAAAAAAAGACCAAAAACCTTAAAAGAGGCTTAAAGAAGCAGAAAAAAAACAATACAAAAATTAAGCAGTTTTAAATCGAAATTTCAAGATATGTTCCGATGAGACAGAGAAACGCATAAAATTGAAATCAATTTAGTTGTGTTCTGTTCTCTTGGAACTAGATAATTAGTTGGACTATTAAAATAGTTGGCACTGAGAGAATTAGCACTAGAAAGTTTTATGGGAAATCTCAGATGAATTGTGTGTTATATTTTTTTTTTTTGGTTTCGGTTGCGATTACTAATCGAAAGACGACTCTTTGAACCAGCATGTTGATTTATGTACACCAAAAACTAAACTTGGCAAAAGCAGAGAGAGAATGTTGAATGATAGGGAGGAGGCGGGCGGCTTGGGGCGGGCGATGTGGGTGAAAGATGAAATGGAAGTGTGGTCGATAAGGTAAGGAGGGAGGGAGGGAGGGAGGGAAGGAGGGGTAGGCAGGAGGTACAGTATAGTTTCGGTTAAGCTGCGGCATCAGACATGAGGAAGGACCCCGGGAAGGTAACAAATACACACACACAAATACACAGAGACACACAAATCAAAGCGTGATATGGCATTGCATTTCGATAGAGCGAAAGAGAAAGCATACAGACAGTGCAAAATGAGAAAGAGAGAGAAAGGTAGGTTGGTTGGTTGTGTGTGTGTGTGTGTGTGTGGTAATTGACACAAAACCGAACCGAAGCGGCTGTAGGTTTTAGCCTTTGTTGTAGCAGCGGTGACTGGTGAGTTGGTGCCTAGCATGGCCTGGCCTGGCTTGCCCTACCCAACCCTACCCTGGCCTGGCCTGGCCTGTTGGCTGGAAGTGCAAAACTGAAACTAAACTACAACAACAGCAGCAACAACATTTTACTAAATACACACTGGAAATGGCACCAGGCACAGCAACAGCAACAGCAACATCAGCAGGCTGGCAAGCACGAGTAGAGATGCAGCATCAACGCAACGCAGCATCAACATAACCGCTGTTGCCACCGCGCCAACATCGTCATCGTCATCGTCGTCGCCGTTGTCGTTGTCGTCGTCGTCGTCGTCGTCGTCGTCGTCGTCGTCGTCGTTGTTGCTGCTGCTGCTGCGGCTGCCTCTGTGCATCATCTCATGCATTGGAAAACTAAACCAAAATCAACGATGCTCGCCATATTCCTCCTCTACCCCCTAAGCATATCCCTCCTCCAAATACTTCTATTCTCCCTTCTATCAAAGCAGTTCGTCAGTCGTCACCATCAGCATTTGCATCAGTATCATGATAATGATGAAGATGATGATGATCCAGGTTGGGCCAAAGCTTTGGTACTTTTTTTGTTTTCATTTCCTTTTCTTTTTCAAATCCCCTTCGTGAAATGCAAATGCAAAAAAAAAAAGAATATTTTGCAACTTGGGTTTTTTCCTTTGGCCTTTCTGTATTAATAGTAAGAAAAAAACCCGATTGATTTAAGCCAAGTAACAAAAAACTATGTCAGCAGAAAAAAAAAAGGTTCATTGGTTTTACTTGGGTCAAACCCCTTTTCAATTTCACTCACACTAAACAAACAACAGATGTTACATTTGCTATTTGCCACAGATTGTGTATAGCTTTCTGTTTAAGATTTTGAAGACAAACCAATGGCAATTTTTTGAAAAATATTCTACAAAGACTTGTAATTCTCAACCAGTGTAGGAATTAGAGGAATGTGACGTAGGGGCGCCATGAGGCATTTGAGATATATCGAGTCCTGATTTGTTCACGTTGATTGTATTAACTTAAATTTAAAACTTTTCATCATTTTGGAGAAGAAAAAATTCTTTTTTTTTTGTGTGAAACATATGCTAAATATTAATTTAGATTAATGTTATATAAATTATCTTTAACTATGCCCCAACTTGGGTCTATGTAATGCCTCCCTTCAAGCGGGGGGCGGTCTAGCTTAAACTTGTGAAAGTTTTTAATTAGTATCTAAGGCCTTTGAGCCTTTTACTTTTAGAAATTTCCCATTTTGGACAACAAAAAAAAAACACCAAGAGGGCTTCTTCGATGAAATATAGTTCAACGCATAATGTTGCAAAAGCTAATGGAAATTAATGTATGCTTTTTCCTAAGCTTTTAAGCCACTGTGACTCGATTGCTTTGTGCAGAAAATGCACTTAATGCTTTGAGTTTAGATACAAAATCTTAGGTGCCTCCGCTTCCCTTAACTTCTTCTCCCCCTTTTGGCCTATAGTGGACAGTGTTGACTTTTTTTCTTTAGTCTTTTGATTTGGAGATCTTGAAGTATTACATAACTATTTACAAACCCGTTCCATGTTTTGTGTATGTATATAAGTTGTCAAAGGGAGAACACTCTGTATGTTTGTTTTTTTTGGCAAAACTCACCTGGAAGTATAAGAAAAAGAGAGAGAGAGAGAGTGAGATAAAGAGTATTAATAAAGGGGAAAAATAGCGGAAAATAATATAAAAATTGAGCTTACTCATATGTATGTATGTATGCACTTATGAATAGTCAAGTCCAAAGCTTAAGCTCTTAAAGTATTAGACAATGAACAATGGGACCAAGGGCTTTCGGGCATTCAAATTGAGAGAAGAGACGACAGCAGCCGCAGCAGCAACAGCGGCAGCGACAGCAACTAAGCGACACAACAACAGCAACAATAACAAAGACGACGACAGATGGTCAAGAGGAATGTATCTGTGAGATACACTCTGTCTGTCTGTCTCTCTGTGTGTGGGTCTTTTTGTGTATCTACAGCATAACACACAAATCAAAACTTGGCTGAAAGTGCAGCAGGCAGCGACAACAACAACAACAACAACAACAGCGTCAGCGGTCGAAAGTCTAGAGAGACCAAGACTAGTGGTTAGGATGAGGGGAGGGGAGCGGCCGCGGTGCTCGGGGGAGGGGAGGGGGAAAACTGAAGCTCAAGCTGAAGCTAAAGCTGAACTACACATACATAACTAATAGATACATAAAAGCCGTATCTGAATGGGTGAATGAACTGTAATGAGAATGTGAACCTAGGAGGAGGCCAGAGAGACTAGGCGGCAGAAACAGCAGACGGTGGAGGGGGGAGAGGGGAGCAACAAGGCAGTCAGCAGCCACTGAGATGTTGAAAATCGCAACGCAAAGTGCGCAATTTACGTTGTTGGGTTGGTTATGGTTGCTCTTCTAGCTATTCCCCAGCTACTCCTCCTCATTCCAACTTCCAATTCCTTTACTCTTCTCTTCTCGTCCTCCTCCCCCATCTTATTCGTCGTCGTCGTCTTCTTCTTCTTCTTCTGCTGCTGCTGCTGCTGCTGCTCACCGCTGAACTGTGCTGCGCTCTTTCGCCAATGTACACAGTATATTTCAACTCGAGGCAATACAAAACACAAAACTGACCGACGACAACGACAACGACCACAACCACCGATGACGACGATGATGACGACAGCAACAGCAACAGCAGCGGCAACTGGCAATGGCAACGGAGCAACGGGGCAATGGGGGCAACAGCAGCTAACTAAACAAACGAACTGCAGCAGCAATTGCAAAAGGTGGTGAAGAAGAGGAGAAAGAGGTGTTGTTGCTGCTGCTGCTGTTGCTGTTGCTGGAGGAGATTCGGTGAGTTTGGTGGTTAGATGGATGGATGGGTAGGTGGGTCGGTAATGTGGTGGCCGTATCGTGTATGCTGTGTTTTTGGGATAAATTGTTGTTGTTGTTGTTGTTATTGCTGCCTGAAAGGCGTATCACATTGTGCACATAACTCTACATGGCCGCCACCCGCGATTCCGATTAAAATTGACCAAAGAAACTTCAAACAACAGCAGCAAGACCAACAACACAAATGCAATTAAAGCAAAACGATATTCAATTTGCCCATAGAACCTAACTCCACCCCCCTAAACCCCCGTCCTCCTCCTGTCCACCATTGAAATTTTGTGATTATTATTCGAGGGCATTTTAACCCTTTTAGTTGTACTCAATACAAATGTGGGAACCTAAAAAAAAACCGTTGCCTATGGGGCAACATCAGTTTTGGAAAGTGTTTGAAAATGTTTCCATTGAAAGCGATAATCAATAGATTATCAAGAAGAAAATGGAATTTGAACACTTTTTCAATAATTATAATCAATAATTATCAATTCATTTTGTATAACTTCTGAACAAAAAACACATATGTAACTATATCTCCCGTAATTTGATATTTAAGCAATTGCTAATAGTAAAGATATATCTCCAATTCGTTTAGATAAAGCAGTTAATATTCCAGAATTAAAATTATAAACAATAAGAAACTAATCCAAGACCATCTCATCCTAATAAAATTGTATATAAATTAGGACTGAAATCTAATATAATAAAACGATTAATATTTTCATCTCTTCTGTAATATTCCTTTCCGTATTTTGTTTCTCATTGAATAAATTTGTTTGTAGATTGAAACACTTTGAAATGTCAAAGATCACAGGATGCTTAAGGTGGGTTGATGCATTGTAGGTAATTTTTATGAAGTAATTTAGGGTTTTTTCAGCCCCAAAAAGTAGGCAATACATTAAGTTTTCACTTTGAAACTTTTTTTTTGGGTTAAGGTAATTTATTTTCTTTATCTAATGTTAAGCTTAGTCCCAAAATGTTCTTAGCCCTCCAAATTGATTTTCTCAAACGTTTTAAAATAATTATTTTAAAATATTATCACTGAATATTTTCCATATAAATAATTATGATGAATATTTGCCAATATAAAAATCAATTTGACGCGAAAAATATATATATTTACATATATGTATAATACATTTGTGTATAGTGGCCAAAAGTATTTCGACTTCATATACTTTTGACTTTTATATTTTGATCTGCTTTCTACAGTTATAGGGACTTCACTTTTCTGACTAGACTGAACTGAGAGTACAGACTAAAATTCTTTTTATTTAAAAGTTATTTTTGCAATTTTTTTTGTTTTTTTGGTTGAAGTATTCATAGTTTAGATATAACATAACGTATATATTTAAAGATTTAACGTTATAGTCATAGGAAAAAACGTTAAACTGAACAATTATTTGGCTTGAGGTAGAATTGAATTTCGCATTATTTTAAAAAATAATACAATTATTTGTTTGTTTACGAGACAATAGTTTGCCTACATTTTAATTGGCATCTTCTGAAAGCTTAGATAACGCTCAAAATATCCTTCTGAAATCAAAAATGTCATTTTGACTTGGTTAATGTTAGATATTTACATTATTAACAATTTTTAGCCGATTATTATTATTTAATTTTAATTTAAAGACGGAAAATTCATTACATGCAAGAATGTAATGATCAGTATTCTGCAAAGCAAACTCTTAAATTTTTATGACTTTTTACAACACTAATTTTAAAACATTTTTCATAAAAGTTAATGAAATGGCGCGTTTAAATGAGAGATAAAGTCTAATATAAAATAAAAATAAACAGACATTTGAGATATTTTATTGTGATATTAAGGAATTCAGCATTCGAAATACCCCCCACACAGCAAGCTAAAGCATAAAGCATTCTTTTTCATAGCTTTAGTCTGTCAATTGTCATTCAAATTAAATTAATCATATCTTTTTGCGAGTTAACTTTTATTTTGTGTTGGACCAAGTTCGTGATGTTTATTTTATGTATTTGTTTTTCAGTTCTTTTGTTTTCCAATTGCTATTCTTGTGAGGAATTTCGCCACAGGCGCCTTAATTATTAATTTCATTCATTTGTATGTGTGTATGTGTGTATTATGACCTTAAATAGGTTTTTTTTTTATGAACTTTTGTTGTGTCCTGGCAAATATCGTCGTCGAATGCTTTATCCATATATATAAAATCAAATAAAATATGCTTGCGTGTGTGTGAGTGTGTGTGTAGGGAAAAAGTCGTACCCAACCCTTTTTGTGTGCTCTTTTACTTTCTCGTCGTCAACTTTTACTCGTATGTATATTACTCTGTCGACCTAACTACTGGCTGGTGTGGCCTGACTCCTCCTGTGCACCGTCATCATCATTGCTCCTTCATTGAAATACACTTTGCCCCTCATCTTGCATTCAGTTTTGGGCTTACAGCAAGCAAATTAAAAATTCAATTTTGTTGTGCAATTCTTGCACTTTGAAATGCAACCACCAACAACAACAACAACAACAAAAAGAACAACCACACCCACCACCCACCACTCACCTACTTCATATGAGACCCTATTTATTGCGTGCATTTCAGCAATATGTTATTAGAGAGCACCTCAAAGCCTACTCCTTCTTCCCCCCCTCACCAGCCTTGGTTGTTTCCACCAATACATTTACGTTTTGCCTGACCACGCCTACAATATCCTTTTTACTCGTTTTACATTTATTATTTTGACTTCTTTATGAACTCTATCAAATCGAAAGAGAGACAGAGACCAAGAAAGAGAAAACGCAGCCAAACAAATGTCGGGATTGCTCTTTATATACACTTTGGATTCCTTTTACCTCTATAAGGTCGCACAAATGCCAAAAGTCAATATATATAGAAACAATTAAGTTTCATTTCAGATTTCTTATAGGTTTCTCTACACAAGAAACACCAAAGAGAAGAATAAATAGAGGACAAGCCGCTAACCTTATTTGTGCTTTACTTCAAAAAGGCTTTCTCTTGGAGATAGAATTTACATACATATAAGTACTTATTTGTTTAGATGTCTCATATTCTAATAGTATCCTTTTTCTACTGGTTAAAATCATATATTAAAGTCGGCAAAATGACCAAGTCCTTACAGCAAACTGAATAAAAAACTTTCCAGCATAAGATCTACTCTAATGTTGAGCAGAGTAGACGAGAATTTCATAAAAATTAAAAATTAAAGACTAGAAAAGACTACGATCTACTACTACATACTACGTTCATTTTCTCTGGCATTCATTATCGTTTCATTTCATAAAGATTGTAGCCAAGTTTGGAGACAGGAAATCAATGTCCTGCCCCTAAAACTCTTTATTCAATATTTTATAGTTATCTAGGTTATTTTGTTGAACTCCTCCCTCACCGCTCTCGTTTTTAAATTGTTGCTCAAGACACAGAATAATAAATCGCATCTAGAGACAAATACTCGTGGTTGGGTTTAACCACGCCGACTTTGGTATACCACGCTCCAAGTGAACAAATATTTCGAATTTCGAAAACCAAACGTATGTCTAAACCACGGCGAGCCGAAGTTTATATACCCTTGCTTCTTCCCTATAGCCACCATCAACGAGATTAAAGTTGTATGTAAAAAGTCTACAGTTCGTGAAATAACAGACTTTAAGCTTATGTTGTAGCAATCCGGCGCATGTGGCATGCTATTTTATCGTTTGTTTATATGACAGCTATATAATTTAGTTATCCGATTTTGATCCGTATTGACAGAGTCATCACAAAACTGACAACTATGAAAATCACGTCAAAAGTAACAAAGTTAAATGTCACTGTTTTCGACCGATCGAGGGTATGGGAGCTATATGATATAGTCATCCGATAGCTCGTAGCTCAGAAAATAATAAAGTTATTGAGAAGTCACTGTCAAGAATATATATACTTTATATGGTCGGAGATGCTAGCTGTTATAGTCTCCGAAATTTAAGTCTTCATACGGACGGATGGACGGATCAAAAATATATATATATATTATGGGGTCGGTCTTCTGCCTGTTACATACATTTTGCCGACTTTATTCATCAATTTTACCCTATGGGTGCATGGTATACAAAATTCTAGACTTAGAAATGCTTTGTAAAGGGTATATAAACTTCGGTAAAACCTAAGTAAACTTCTTTCACTTTACTATTATTTTGTTTTTTCTTGCTTTTTTAAGCCGATGAAGACTAATTAGTTTTCAAAATTTTGCCACTGAAAGTAACAAAGTTTTATAATTTTAAAGTTTTTGTGACTTTGGCAACATATTTTATTACTTTTTACGAATTTTTTCCAAGTGGACGATAAAAAGAAAATAAGAAGGCGAGAGGGGAGGGGAGCAGAGCAGGCGGAGAAAAGTATCTTCATAAAATGCGTTATAAAAATAAAAATTGCTTGGCAGAAAAGTTGCATAATGAAACTAGCTTTTCAATGATTCACTTTCATAGTTGACTCAAATCTCATCTTTGTGTCTTTTATTTTTTTTCAAAAGGGTCGTAAGAAAAGCCAACCCATGAGCGGAACCAAGTGGAAACCTCCTCTTTAAGGAAATTTGTTGTCATATCATTTCGGAAAAGGTTTTTGGAGAACAAAAACCGTATTTACACACTCTGGGAATGAATTTTCTTTGTTTTTTGTTACGTTTTGTGAAATGCGTTAACTTTTATTTTTTGCTTGACGTTTTTGTTAGTTTTATGAACACCAACATATACACACACACAGATGCATACATACATACATACATAGTTAGATAGATAGTTAGATAGATAGATACATAAACATTTATGTACTACATGCATCCTAGTGAGATATATATGTATGTATATGTAGGTATATTGGCGGCGTATGCATCTCTGTTGTGTGTGTGTGTGAGTGTGTGTATCTAAAGCTGAAACTCAAAATCTGTGTATATATTCTGTATGCCGGGCGGCAACGCAGGCAGCAAAACAGGAGTACGAGTAGCAGATGGAGGCAGGACTAGGCAGGCGAATGTGTTTGGGTATAGGGATAAAACTATGTGCAAAGTGCCAGTGTGAGATGTGCATGTCGATGTGGACGACCACCCTCATCCTATGCCCGGCTGGCTTCACTGCTTTCTACTCTTCTTCTTCTTCTTCTTGTGCATGCGTATGTGGGTGTTTGTGTGTGTGTGTGTGTGTGTGTGTGTGTGTGTGTGTGTGTGTGGCAGCTAACTGGTAACGGCTGCTGATTTTGCTTTTAGCCATTGCCGCTGCTGCAGCAGCAACTAGAAACCAACGAAAATGCGTTACCAGGCACACAAAGAGACACCACAACCACACACACACACACACACACACACAGACACACACGAGCACACACACACACACACACTATTAGAGATGAAAATTCGATATGTGATTTATGATTCCAACAACATAACTAGAACATTAATTGTTTAAAACTTTTATATAATAAACCAAAACTATAAAGATTTTTTTTAAAAATTAAGTTTTGTTTTAGAAGTTTTTGTTTCTCTCTCTCTCTCTCTCAATGCTACGAAACATTAACGAAAGGAAGGCCAAGTCAACGATTCTTTTTTTTTGTGTCTATATGTGGTTGTGTTTGTGTATGTGTTGGTGAATAAAAAACCAACCAAACAGTGAAAAAGTTTGGTGGAAAAATTTCAGAAAATTCTCCATTCGTGTCTCTTTCTCTCTCCCTCTCTGTGTGTGTGTGTGTCACTTTCTTTCTCTGTCACTCCTTTTTTGGATACCATTTCCAAATGCATTGACGATAACATTGAGAATGTCTGTAGAGGAAAAAACGCCAAAATGAAACACAGATACACACACAAACAAAATTTCAGCTAGAACATTTTCTACGCAATGAAAGGGGCCCATCAAAGAGATGGAGAAGGAGAGAGAGAGAGAGAGAGAGAGGCATTGAGGCTTACTCTGCTTCACATCCTTCAGTTACCCACCCAACCAGTTACCCTCCTCCCTCACCCACAGCGCCTAAAATCTCCAAATGCTAGTCTTTTATGTAAAAGCATTTAATATAGCACAGTTTTAGCTCTCGCTTACTCTTGGCATCTTTCCCTCTCGTTTTCTCTTTAATATATGTATAACAATTGAGATTGACAAGAGTATATACATATCTAGTACATACATACATACATACATACATATATATCTATGTATTCTTAGCATATGATCAAAAATAATTATTTGTATTCCACAATTTTGTGTATGGAAAATGCGCTAATTTTCATTAGAATTATCAAAATTCATTTGAACACGCAAAAGCAGCGAGGGCAGCATCAGAAATTGATAATATATCCTTAACCCCAAAAAGTATGCTATCATTTTATTAACACGGCCTTCACATTTAGGGTCGAGGTTAATTCTCACTCAATCTGATTGTGAAAAGTCTGGAAAGGTCCAGATTTGAGATATTTGAAAGCTGCAAACGGTTTTTTAATTGTTAAGGTATCCGATTCAATATTTTTTTGAAGAATAACCGAGTATGTCCGTCAGGAATGGACATTCGCAATACCTTAACAGTATAAACATCAAATTACTACAATTCTGTAATTACAAATTCAGAAAACAGTTCATCAGCAATATGAATCATAACATCCTATTTTATTGGTCTCCAACACCGCAGCTAAAAAAACAATTCTGACCAAATTATTTTTAGTTTTTTAAAGTTTGAATATTCTTTTGAGCTCTGCAAACTAAAACCTATAATCAAATCTTATCATAAATGTGTCGAGCCCTTAATTTTTTCTTTTTTTTTCTGAGCCAAAACAGACTTTAAGAACGTTACGTATTTTTAATATTTTTCAGAATGATGAATGAACTATTCGAAACTTCTTTTCTTTCATCTCCCTTCAATCTTATATTATATTTTCTATTTTTTTTTCTACCTTCTTTTTTATTTCCATCTATATTTTATCAATCTTCTATTTATCTGCTGTCTTGCTTATATATCCATCCTCTTATCCATCGTTGCTCGTTCTCTCTTTTCTCCTTAATAATCTTTCTATCTTGTCTAAAAACTTGCCTAGGGTAAAGATTTAGTATTTCAACAGTTTAACTAACAAAAGAGGGTCTTAACTATAGTTTTAAGTCCTTAAATTCAAACAAATAGAATTTAGGCAAAATTTCATTACTCGCTATATTTTGTAGCTGCCCTCATTATAATAATTCAGCAACGAAATTGCAATAACATATATAAATATTATATGGACACACACACACACACACACAACCCTTTAGACCAAAATATATAAACACACGAACACATGCATACATTGATATAGCCTTTAGCTATGCATATGCTTAACGCTTATTATAACAATTCATTATATTGCATTTACATAGCCATATATGAAATATTTACGTATATAGAGAGATATTTCTAGGTATCTGTATGCATGTGTGTGTGTGTGTGTGTGTGTGTTTGAGTGTGTGTACATGTAAATGCTTTGCATATTTAATAACAATTAATTGAAGGAAACCCTAAATGATGCAAAATCTGCATAATATTAAAGGCAGGACTTAAAATATTTGGCGAATTGATTTTTATAATTTGTTAATCACTTTAATTATGATATTTTCTGGTTCATGGTTCGAATAACAGAGTATGCTCCTTAAACTATGCTACATGTAGAGTCAAAGAACTTGTGTAGAGTCAAAGAACTTGTGTAGAGTCAAAGAACTTGTGAAAATGGTCCTTAAAAATTGTTTATAAAAAATATAATTTAGATACAACACACGTTTTAACAAATAACTTTTTTATTTTCCTATTGCATAATTTAGGGCGTAATTTTCCTTCTCCTCTTTAATCTTAGATACCTCTTTTGTACTCTACACAGACTCTGACAAATTTGCACTCAAAAATTTGACCGTTTTAAGAAATGGTTTTTGGTTTAAATGTCATCAATTTAAGAAAAATAGAAAAAGAGAAAGATTTTTGAATATTTTGCGGAGCGTCCTCGTTCTGTATTCTGTTCAATTTATTTTGAAGATTATATACAAGTATGTACAGTTACAACGTATAAATTAATTTTTAAACTGGACAATCATTTGGCCCAGTTCAATTTGATACTAATATTCAGCAAAATACCAATAAATTTGATCAAAATCGGACTAAAAATAGCCAAGTTATGCAACGTTTTTCCATAGGCCGGAGTTGGCCGTTAGCTAGTGGTGGCGCTAGTGTGCTCATATGCTTGGGTGAGCGAGATACTGAAATATGCCAGTATAAAAAGCATGTGAACAGAATTTTTTTTTAATACGTAAATGCATTTTGATTATAAATTTGAAATATTTATTTTACTGGTGTATGGTATACCCAAGTCGGCGAGACGACTTACTTACATAATTTTTGCTTAATTATAATGATTTTTAATTCTGTTGAGCTTCATTAGAATCAAATTGTATAAGATTATATTATAGATAATCGAGATGAACGAAATTTGGTGTGCAAATGGGATTCAATGACATGACTAGTTGAAAGGGGTTATATTAAATTTAAGTCTCTTGTCGAAGCAATTGTAAACATGTCATTTCATAATTGTAAACTGTGTATTTTCGACTAAAGCATGAATAAAATTATGGTAATATTAAAGCGATTCCATCTAATGGGACAATGTGTTGCTTAATGATTGTAATTTCTGTTTTACATATGTTTACCGATTACTGTCCCCTCTTTGTTTGGGGTTTAATTACTTCCAATATCAGCGGGCTATCTGTGAAATCTAATTCTCTAAGGCCAGCCTGGTAAAATGTGCTGCAATTTGCACCCAAGCGCCATCTAGTGTTAGTTGTTAAATGCGAATGTGTGTGTGTGTGTGTTTTTTTGGGGAGCTGCAAATGCAATTCGCGTGTGAAAACTGTTAAATCAATTACAAACACACACACACAGACAGACACACGCATGCAAAATATGAGTAAAAGAGAAAGAAAGTGAGAAGCAATGTGCAAGAGAAAGGACAGAAAGATGTGAGTGCCACGCCCAGTGCCATAGTGTATTTCCCTCCTCCTCCTCCTCCCCCGTTTACCTACACTTCGTTTACCTCAAAACACAAACGCCTACCCGCTAACGCCCCCTACAACACAACCAACCCCCGTGCCCACTCCTCTTTCGCCTTTCCCTACTCTTACACCCCTTCCCCCTACCTCCCAACCCGGCCAAACCATCACCACTAAATGTCCAACGCCCACTCGAAAAGTATATAAAAGCGAAACATACTGAAAATGCTTACATAAGCAACGGGAGGAACAGAACAGAACAGAAAGCCGAGACGTAAAGAGGGGGTGGCGGAGGGAGGCATCGGGATGAGGGCAAAAAAACAGAAAAGAACAAAGCGCAGGCAGAACATTTTTCTCTCTGTGTATGTGTGTGTGTGTGTGTGTGTGTGTGTGTGTGTGTGTGTGTGTGTGTGTGTGTGTGTGTGTGTGTGAGTGTGTGCGAGTAGTTGCATACATTAAAAATATAACAACAACAACAGCAACAAAGCCAGAAGCAACGATAAATATTGAAAATTCCATATCCGTTCTTCCCTCCTTTCAGACTGTCTCCTCCCCTCCCCCGCATCTCACTTTCCTATATGTGTAAATGTAAAAAAAAAATGTTAAAGACAAGAAAAAGGCATTGGCAACACACACATACACAAGCAACCTCTAGGGGGCGCCACAATAGTAATTTTCGTTGCCGCTGTCTTCTTCCATCTTTGGCCAACAATTTCACAATCTTAACCCATTAAAACTTTTCGAAACATATTCTCTATTGACGTTTTGCAACACTGTCTCTTACATATTATGTGACCTATGGCGGGGCAGGGTACGAGAGTTAAGAGGGGCGGCAGCTAAGTAATTCGTTACATAATACTTGCAAAATGCCTGCAAGCTAGAAATGAAAAACAGCCAAGCTTATGCATTTCTCTTCTATTTATACCCAGCACTTATACGGTGAGATGGTATATTAAAATCGCCAAAATGTCTGTAACAGGCAGAAGGAAGCTTTTCCGACCCCATGACGTATTCTTGTTCAGCATCAACAGGCGAGTCGATCTAGCCATGTCCGTCTGTCCGTCCGTATGAACACCCAGATCTTGGAGACTATGAAAGCTACAGCCATCAAATTTGGTCGTTGGCTGATGGGGGCGCTAGTGTGCTCATATGCTTGGGTGAGCGAGATACTGACATATGCTTATAAGAAGCATGTGAACAGAAGTTTTTTTAAATACATGAATGCATTTGTTATTATAAATTTAAAGTATATTTGTTTGTACTGGTGCATGGTATACCAAAGCCGGGAGACGAATTACTTCCTTTTCTTTTCCTTTATACATGCACATTCATGAAATCCCAAGACGCATACTATCAACAGATACATACAGTGACTCCCATGTACATATTTCTAACAACAGTTCAAGTAGTCCGAATGTGGTATTTATTTTCAGAATTCCAAGAAACAATACAATTCTTTTTTGATTTCAAATCTTTTGGATACGAAATACTTTTTTTAAGAAGAAAGAATTCCAAGTATCTTTGAAATAATTTATAAAGCAAATTTCTACCTTGTTAAGGTCATTTTAAGGCTTAAAATCTCAATCTTAAAAAACTCTCTTAGTCACTTCAGTTCAAAGCTTTTTAATTGTATCAACTAAAGTCATGTTATGACTGATATGTCTTATGTTTCGGGTAGTTATGTTGAGAAAAAGAGCAAAGGTCATTCAGAATCGCCATAATCTCTGCATTAACCAATAACCTATAATCTAACTTAAATCTTATTTGTAAAACAATTTTTGATTTTAAGTCGAGTCTTGCATGTATTCCATATGTACATACATACATAGTTACAATTCCCAACTACTTTTAGCTTTGAATTAGAATTAAAAATGAGATGGAATAGATCTTAAATAGCTATATGAAGAGACAACCTGTTTGTTTTGCCTTTAAAATCATTTTCAAAAGATTGTCTTAAAGATTTAAATTTCAGAAAGGTCGTACGTAATCTAGTCTGATAATAAAACATGTGTGCTTATATAGTACAAGTTTGTATGATATCAACGATAGCGATAACTTTCACAGATGTCAAAGAGAAACGATAAAAGAGTCCTTAACAAAATTCTAAAATAAATGTAAGTTCAAGGGTAATAAAATTTCGACATTCAATCGATACATATACAGTCAGGGAAAAAAGACAGCTATACTTCGCACGGCTATAGCGTTAGTTAGGATCAGCTGATGGGTTTTTTTCGGATTGCAATATAGTTCCTATTCCTTAAGTCACATTTTTCGTCCTTTTCTGCCTATTAGTTTTGTTTTTTGAAGGACTTTTGTAAGGATACTCTGAAACGGACATTAAGTTATCCGATTTTTTATCCGAGTTTAAATCCGTTTTGTAAAACTTTGAGCAATAAGCAAGACAAACAAAGAAATAATTTGTCGAAAGAGTCTTGAAATCTACAATATATCATTGTTTTTAAGTTGTTTGGAAATCCCTCCGCTGTATGTAGACTTCATTTCCAACACTTTTTCTGTTTGTTACCAATTCTCGCATAGAGTTAACTTTCCGTATACATAATTTTTGGCTTTTAAATCTTTACAAGTGCAAAACCAGGATCTATAATAGTATTTGGGTATATACGAAATCCGATTGATTATGAGCCATATGTAATCTAACGATTACATTTACAAAAAGGAAAAACTTTCAATTTGGTTTTTATTATTATCGTGAAAGAAAAAATAACTAACTTACACACACACGCACACTGACAGAAACATATGTAAATACATACACAAAAACAGCTGAGTTGTTCGAACTTTTCTCTTTCACTCTCTCTCTCCGTCTGTCCATCTCCTTCTCTTTAACTCTCTGTTAGTTTGGTCTGTTAACATTTGAGTTAACAGCGCAGAAAAAAAAATAACGAAAATTTTTGCATTTTAGGTCAGGTCGCAAATCTATGCGGAGCAATACAACAACGACGCGACGACAGTGATGGTGACGACGACAACGACGACGACGACTACGTTGGCAGCGACGCATTACTAGTTTTTTTTCCTTCTTTTTCTTCTGTGCTTGTTGTAGTTGTAATTGTTGTCGGTGCTTTTTGCGTTTCTTCCACGTTTTCTCATAGAGGCGGACGCGTTGTGCGCCGCGTCGTGGACTGACGACGGTGTACAAAATTTTCATGGCAAGTTCAATGAACTTGCGAATTTTTTTTTTTTTTTGTCTTTCTTTCTTTGAGAGAAAGAGAGGAAGAAAAGAGAAATTAGGTTTTCTAGTTTACTGCTGCTGATGTCTTCTACTTTTCTTCTTTCTTTTACTTCATTTTCTTATGCTTCTTGTTCTATTGCTGAAAGAGTATTACCAGTTTTTTTTTGTCAGATTGACAAATTTAAGGAATTTTAGCGAAAGCATTGATTGCTCTTTCCGCACCCTCTCTTTTACTTTCTCTCTCTCTCTCTCTTGTCCTGTTTCTGGCGATCAATCAAGTTTGAAAACAAATTCTTTTCAAATGTTTCCATATTGCCAAAATAAAAACTAAGAAAATTCCCAAAAGAATAAAAATGCAAAGGTTAGTTAGGCCACACCTTGTTTTGTAATGGTCAGATCAAAACTAAATACACCGCTCAGAATGTAATCGCCTTGTTGGGAAGAAAGAGTATCTGCTAATCTACTTAAATCGAACTTGAACCAACCTTAAAGCGGCTCATTTTCCGCTGCTTTACCACAGGCATTGCGGTCTCCTGTTCTCTTCTTTTCTCTCTTATGTTGCTCTTTCTCCTTCTCTTTTGTGTTGTTATAATGTTGCCGGTTGTTCTCGTTATTCTCTTTCACTATGTTTTGTTAGGGCTTTTGGGTTGTTTCTTAACTTTTTTTTTTTATTTTCTTGTTGCTTTTACTTTTTACACATAACCCAGCGCACATTAAAAACAATTAAAAAAACAAATCAAAAAAAAGAACAGAATTTATATTCACACATTTTTGGTAAGTCGAATTTGAATTTCGGAAATTTGGTTTCAATTTTCTGCAAGCAAGTGCATGTCTCGTGGTCTTTACAACTGCAATGCTGGTTATGCTCTCTCACTCACACGATGATGACGACGACGTCGACGACGACAACACGAGCCTCCATTGAAGCGTGGCAATCAACTGAGAAAAAACTAAAAACTAAACTGCACACATGCAGAAACATGAAAAAGAGTTGGTTGGTTACTTTTTTTTTTGGTTTTTCTGCTTTTCTTCTTTTGGATTCCCATCGTTCTTCCCCAATGGAAAAGCGTTCATGATGATGATGATTTCGGCTAACGCGCGAATGCCGAACGGCTTTTAAACACGGCGAAAACAGGCAACAATGAGATTGAGATGAAAAATCGTTGGGGCTGTGTGTGTACAGAGAGTGGTGTGGCAAGTTGAGGAAAAATCACAGGACGACGACGCCGACAATGACGCGAAGCACTACGACGAACGAGGCACCACAGCGAACGTTTTACAACTGCCGGCATAACGCAGCTTCGGTTTTTTGAATCTGTTTCTATTTTTCTTTCTTTTCTTTTTCCCTCATTTTCGCTTATGACGACTACAGCTGCACAAGGCAAAGAAGTCAAGAGGGGAACAGGAGGCGAAGCAGGTCATGGGCGCATACTATCTTTTTAAGGCTGTTAATATTGTTAATAAATTCTAAATAATCGTTGCTTTGACAACACAAAACCGAAAAAAACACCAAGAGCCGGCATTAAAGTGAGAGAGGACATTGAAGAGAGAGAGAGAGAGGGAGCTTAATTTGCATACAATCATACATATGTACATATGTATGAGTATGTATGTATGTACATACATATGTATATCTAGAAAAAAGCCAGTTTTCTTTTGATACTGATCAAGGATATGAATTTGATAATTTGATAATATTGATATTCCGTTTTGATACCAAAGGACCACGAAAAGCCAAAATTTTTTGTTTTTTTTCAACCTCGAGATTTCCAACAAGAATGTTTGAGAAAATGATAAATGGGAAAACCATTTACATACATACATATATGGACATACTACATATGTATGTATGTATGTACATACAATTTTCCTCTGTTCATTTCTATTTTGATCCTTGTAAAAGAACTTTGCTTTAATAACCCTCAAGATTTGTGTAGTTGCAGTTACATTATGTAAACATACATAATTACAAATGTAAAACCCACGAAAAGATACTGATTAATATTAGTGGAGCTCAATACATATATTTGTTGTCGAAAGCTTCTGTTTTTTTCTATCAGTTTACTTCAAGTATCCTTTTTTTCGTTTGTTCTTATTTCCATAACATTGCAATGTTAAGAACATTAGTGTTTTTTCCCAAATTCCATTCATAAGTGGTAAGCCAAGTTGGTACACCCACTATTAAGTGTAAACAGGGCTTTCAACTTCAAATGTTAACTTAAAACGAAAAGCTTTTCATCTAACAGCCATCAGCTGTGCATTAACAGCAAACAGTAGCGAGACTGTTAAACAGAGCTCTGTTACATTGTCAGTTGTCAGTTAAGAATTCAAACCATAAAAAAATAAAATTGTTAATTTGTAGATAAATGGAAAAGAAAAAGCAAAAACAAACGCAAGAGCTGAGAACAAAACAAAAAATGTGAATTTAATCTACTGATAAACGGCCTCACGATATAAGCAAAAGGTTTTTCGAAAGCAGATTTCAATTTTTTAGTATTCCATTTTTTGTTGCTTTTTCCTATGTAAACATACATATTTGTAAGTATGTATGTATGTATGTATGTATGTAATACATGTTCTTTTCGCTTATCAGCTGTTCTTTTGATTTAATTTTTCTGGAGCATTTAAAAAGAGGTGTTTGGGAAAGGGAAGGGAATAGCAAAATTAACGAATATATGAGTATGAAGAGTTGGCGGGGGGTTGACGCGAGTTAAACCCAGTGTGCAAATACATATATTAATATGTATTTATGTATGTGTGTATATGATGTGTGTGTGCGTGCTGATGACAACAACAATTTTTTCAACCAGGAGCCAGAAGTTGCTTTTATTGAGCATTCACAAAGAGCAAGCTTACAACAGATACCAATCCCCACCCCTCCCCCCACATTCACAAATCTTAGTCAAGAGCATTTCCCCACCATCTTCTTCGATTACCTATTCCCTCCTTGTCCTCCTATATATACCTGAAGTTAAATAGTTTTCTTGCATTTTTTTATCCAACTTCTTTCTTTCTATCTTTCTTTCTTTCTATCTATCTTTCTTTCTTTCTTTTCCCCACCACATTTTGTGTGTATGCTAATTTATTTCGCTTTACGTTTTTTTTTTTTTGCACATTATGTTTAAAATGGTACAGACAACGCAAAAAAATAATAGGAAAAACTATGAAAAGAAAAACCAGAGGGCCAGGTCTAACTTCGTAGGTCTAACTTCGCCGAAGCTTGTATACTCTTGCACGTTATTCTGTTACTCTCTTCTTGCCTATAAGACGGTTTCACAGCCTACAAACCTAAAGCTGGATACTGCCATTTTATAGTATGTTTTTATGAGAGTTACATATTATACAATTATCAGATTTTGATTAGTCAATATCATTTATCACTACGTGCAAAAAAAGATGCATTAGAAACAGAAAAGTTTTTCCGATCAAAATTAATTTTCAGGCCGATGTTTCCTTTAGAAGGTAAATATATAGTCACCAGATCTTAAGGAAATTCTGCATAATAATTAGTATATTTATTTTCATGACAATCGCTTGGAAAATTATCCGATCAGGTTGTGGATGTCATGCTCTGTAATTTAAGTTGTCTAGAAGGAGTTTAAGTTGACAGACAAAGGTACAGATGGACGTGCCTATATGAGCTCGTCTGATCAATAATATATATATGTATACTTAATATGGTCGCAGATGCTACCTATTAGGCGTTGTACCTTATACCCCTTTTTGAAAGCATATAACATAAATTTGCATTACTCTTTTTGACTCTTGATACGACTCTTCCTCTTGTATCATACAACGATCAAAGCACTTTTATATTTCATAACAATATCTTGATAAGCAAAAACAATATTTTGATAAACCCATTTCAAATTACTTAACGTTAATCTAATTGAGTAGATAGAAAAGGGAATTTTCCTTAATTAAGGAAATATTATTTTAGCACTGAATTTATTTTTACCCTGTATTAAATTAAGTCGATCACTTTATCTATTTGTCAATTTTTTGAAATCGAGAACGGGATTTTGAAAAAACAAATTTGATTTTTATATATTTACAGTGGACCCTCGGTTAACGAACACAATTTGTTCTAGCATCTAGTCCGTTAAGGGAAACCAGTTTTCCCACATGAATGAATATAAAATGAATTAATCTGTTCCAGGTTGAAAAATAGTACAATTATTCCATGTTTCAATTTAAACTGTTATTAGAAACAATCATAAAACCCATCAAAACTTCCTGAATATGTATTGGACGGAAAAAATAAAAATAAAAAATGGATTTTGGGATTATTTTTTTTTTATAATAGGTGAAATGGTGTCTATAAAGCATATTCGGGATTTTCCCTGTTTTGTGGATTAAAACAGACAGAAAGTGTGCGTGCAATTAAGGTTTCTTTCTGTTTGTTATCCTAAATGTTCGTTATCCGAGGCATTCGTTGACCGGTCCACTGTACATACATTTAATTGCAAGCTATTATAGTTTTGACTTAGTATTCAGTATTCCAAAATAGCAATCTTTTTACTCCCCTAAAAATAAATAAGCTACAGGGTATCAATCAAAAAATATTTCAAAGTGCAATAACCATTTAACGCTTAACCCACCAATAGGTCAATAGGTTTAGATAAGGCAATATTCGACATATGCTAGGAATTTTTACATACAAATTGTATATACATATACGTTCATTAAGTTGGGGGAAAAAACACAAAAATTGTTGTTATCACATTGACTTACCCTTACTCCAATGAAACGGGCCTCAAGCAGCTCCTGTTTGCGCGGATTAAGCGATGTTTGGAAATGATCCATTTTTGGTGTGGATTCAGGGTCACCTTTTTGTTCTCTCAATATATGTAGACTTGTCGTTTGATCCTTCTCGTTATACAATAGAGATTTGTCACTTTATTCATATATTTTTGGATGAATTTTGTTTATTTTTGTAATTTGTTTGTTTTGTTTATCTTTTAACTGGGGTATTTATTTATGTGGTTAAATTGTTTTTAGGTCTGTGGGATTCTTATCAATAAACATCATGATCATTGTTGTGGCAGGAAAAGCAATAGCCATTCAAGATATAAATATGAATACATTGTTGTCATTTGGATGTCTGATTCATTCACATAAGGAGAATCTGTAACAATCAAAATCAAAAAAAAAAAAAAGTGGTAATGTTTGCACTAGTAATGGTTCAAAATATGTTTTAGATATTGTATAATTAATTAATGTACATAAGGCTTTAGTTTTCCAAATAAACAATAAAACACATTATTAAAAGTCCTGGATATACACATATTCCACGATAAAACCGCTAAAAAATGAATGTTAAAGTATTTAAGCAGCAAAGTTCACAACTTTTGGTACACATTTACTTAAGCTACTCGAGATTTCAGTGCTGAAAAGTGAAAAAATCTGCTCAAGCTAGATTTCAGTGTTAGCAAACGCTATGTTTTATGGGTTACAGCGTTTCCAGTCTGTTGTTTTATTTGACACGTTGTTTGACTTCTCTGGGAGCTGAATATTTTACTCTGAATTATGATTTGTGTTATAAAATCGAGAAATATTCGTATGCTTTGGCCCCCGCGGAAAGACCTACTTGTAGCTATAATCCGCGAAATAAATCGCCAAGGCGCACCTGAGGGCGTACTCGTGGAGTTTTTCTCTTTCGTTTGATATGAAATTTATGCGCGTTTGGTCCCAAGTAGCTACTGTTTAATATTATTATGTTAACGTTTTTTGTTTAATACTTTGACTGCAATGTCATTTTCCAACATTATTTGACAATGTAGGATTGGACTTTTAAAACGTTTTGAAACACTTTTCCACACTTAAGGATTTCACAGCTGTTTGAAAATCTAATTTCCTAATACCACAAATGCAAAATTTTTGTAGAAATTGTGTATTTCTTTCAATTTTTTCTCGAAAAAATTGTTGCCAATAAAACAAACTCTCACATTTTTAAGCTTTATCAGGATCTAATAATAAATTACATTATGGGTTTTTTTTAAGGATATAGCATGTGAAAAGAAAGCACAGTTAATTTATTGATGCTATGCGATAATGATTCCTTTCAGGTTTTCGGTTTTTGGCCTGTTGTTGGGTTAAAGCTCGCTTGCAACAAACAACGGTATGAGGCAGCTGCTGCTGCGGCGGCGGCGGCAGCAGCGCACCGGCAAACAAATAAAAATTGAAAATAAACGACGAAAACCGAAAAGAAAAAAAACGAAGGCAAAGGAAAAAAAATATAATATTAAAAGAAAAAGCGCATAGCAGAGCAATTTGTGATTCTTTGATATCAGAAGAAGAAAAAAATAAGCTTAATTATACTATTATAAACATACATATGGATGTATATGTATGTATGTATGTACATACGCCCTTTACGTACCGGTGTTTTTTTTTATTTGCTTTTGCTTTTGTTTTAGTGTATTTCTTTCCTCGATTTTGTTTGTCCATTCGTGTGGAGGCACGCGTCACTAGGCGAAAAGGGTGTTGGTGTAAGAGAGAGAGAGAGAGCGAGCGAAAGAGTGCGAGGGGGGGCAGCAGTTAATTTGCAAAAAGTAGTAGCAAGTACTATTTTTTTTCTTTTAACAATAACAAAATATTCTCAAAAAAAAAAAAGAAACACTTTGTTTCCACTCAAAATATTGCCCTCTCGCTCACTAGCTTTTTTCTGGTTTCGCTTTTTCTTTTCTTTCTCTTTTTTCGTTTTTTTCTTTTTGGTTTTTTTTTTTTGCAAACGCTTTGCGAGGTTAAGTTTTGTCTTTTTGCCTTTGCAATTGCAGTCGGCGTGGGAAATCCGTTTCCTTTTCACTCCTTTGGCGGGGTCACAGGATGCTTGGCTGCGGTTTGGCGGGGAGGGGAAGGAAAACGCTGACACACACTCACACGCACACACACGATTTAGCAACAAATTGTGTTTGCAGAAATTTGAATTTGTTAATTTTTAGCAAAAAAAAAAAAACAACAACCTCTTTCACCACACCGCTTTTCACCAAATTATCGTCATCGATAACGTATTTGATAACAAACGATATTCAACATCATATCGTAATCGCTGCTGTTAGCTTTTTTAACTCAAATACTGGTGCTTTGCTTGTCACCCCCTTGGAACCATATTACGATATTGTAATTATTGGTATAGTGTGACCATTGTTTAGTAAATGCTTTTGGCGGTTTTTTTTTGTAAACTTTTCGCCGAAAAACTGTAGATAATCAGTTCCCACTATTCAACCAACTAAGCTAATTAAAAAAATTTTTTTTTAGAAATACTATCTACATTATTAATACATTATATACATGTATGTATGAACGTAAGTTGGTTTAACGTAATTCATTTCTAAACAATTTCTAGATTTTAAGTTTGAATTTCGGTTTTTTAACTGCTCCTGCTCTGTTGACTAGTTGACACTTTACACTCCCTGTATATGATCCCATATTTTAACAGGCTGTTAAATAATATCAAATAAGGGGAAATTGGATCCACAGTGTGGGGAGATTATCGACTTGCAAAAATGTGAGCATCAAATAATGTGAAATAATAATGGTTTGGGAAACAATTATGGAATGCTTCTGTGCCATTCTTTTGACTTCACATTTCGTAATAAATTGGTATGCAGAATTTGAATCCAGATTATTCCCCGATATTTCGCGCGAAAAAAATGGGTAAATTTAGGGAAATTTTTTCCAGCGAATATCGATTTTCACGGCGAGTTGTCAATTTTTTACAGCGAATACTCAAGTTCGATACATCGCCATCGAAAAATTTACATCGATCTATCGCACTTTATAATCTCCATCGATACTATCGGTGGAACCATCGATGTTCGACTCCAAGGTTGCATGTTCGACTCTTATGTTGCATGTTCGACTCTTTTGTTGGACTCCATTGCTCGAGTTCGACTCCTTTACCTGATGTTGGTACTATTTTTCACGATTTTTTACTCTTTTGATCGAAGTTGGGCACTCTTTTGCATGAACTGCGCTCTTTTGTTGCATGTTGGATGCTTCCATCGAGTTGCGAGCCGCCCTTGCAACATGTTCAACAGAGCCACTGGCTATAAATAGACCCGCCGTCAAACATATTTGAAGTGAATTAAATTGTTAACCAAAATAAAAATATATTTATTGAAAAGTTCGTGCTGCGCGGCATATAAATTTCCGATACTGTCTTACAATTAGTAGTGAAAATACAAACAAAAAAAAACCACAACAACAACAAAAACAAATAAAATTAAATTATGTGGTGTGCGTGAGCGTCAGTGCTACGGGGTGCGGCAAGAAAAGCGAAAAACAGAACAACAAAAAAACAATTCTTTCTTTTGAGTGTGTTATTTTCCGATTAAATTCTCAGCGATAACAAACAGAAATATACGAAATAAAATTAATAAAAGTTAGAGTGTAGTTTCCTTTTTTTTGTTTTGGTGCACATAAATACGA
The DNA here is from genome assembly GCF_018902025.1 of Drosophila willistoni. Lineage (NCBI taxonomy): Eukaryota > Metazoa > Arthropoda > Insecta > Diptera > Drosophilidae > Drosophila > Drosophila willistoni. Next base: position 9,136,819 of record NW_025814052.1, on the reverse strand, counting down.
AATTGTGATATATGTATATTTGTTGTGTGTGTGTGCGTGTGTATGAATCCCGTTAGCAAACAGAAGTAACAACAACAACGAAGACAAACGACAAAAGCGCAAAAAGGAAGAAGCAAAAAGTCGAGAAAGACAGCGCAAAAAAGAAACGGCAAGGCACACCAAGAAGCGGCCAGAGGAGAAAAAAAGTGATTACGCATTTTTATATTTTTCTTTTGGGTTTTTTTTTTGGTTCATACTTGGTGAAATTGTTGCTGTTTATATACATATTTATGACGAGAAAATACAATTCAGTTCTGCAAAAATTCTGGTATATATGGGTGTGTGTGTGTGTGCCATTCTGTATGGAACTTATCGATTAATGCTGTTGTTGTGGATTTTTTTTTTTGCTCGTCTTGTTGTTGTTATGGGTTTATAAACAAAATAGTAAAAGCCGCCAAAAGGCGGCCAATAACAACAACAACAACAATGGGTCTGTTACCTATTGGCGTTGCCGTCGGCAGAAGCAGCAAAGAAAGTGCGCCAGCCTCCTCCCATATATCTCTGTGTCTCTTTCTCACTCTCTCTCTCTCGCTGTCTCTCTATTTGCCTTTCTTGTTTAGAGTGCAAACTCTAAAATGTATAACGGAATGCAAAAGGAAAAAGTGAAATTTGTGCTGTTTTTTTTTTATATTGTAGTAAATTATTTAAATTCAACAGTAACGAAAGCACAAAAAAAAACGGCAACAACAACAAAGTGAAGCTTTTATCAATGACGCGACAGCGACAGTTGACTATCAGCGGAAATATTTCTTCTTTTTTTTTTTTGCCGCACCCCGCTTGACCTTATTCCGTTACTCTCACCCTCTCTCTCTCTCTCTCGCTCTCTGCTGTGCATATTCCATTCAATTGCATTTCTACTTCTTACTTACTCCTGGGCCCTTCTCAACTTGATGTTGGCTCATTGTCCTCTCTCTCGTCTTCTTCCTATTATTATTACTGTTTGTTCTCAATCTTTTATGAGATAAATCTGCAGTTTATTTCGCTATAATTTTCGACTTATTCTACTCTTTTGACTAATTTTAAAACGTTTTTATGGATTTTAGTGGATGACTTAACTAAAATCGAAATACTTTTGTATTAACACAACAAACAGGATAATAATATTGAAAAATATTTGAAATCGATGATATTTCATGAATATTAAGATCGTTTTAATTAATCAATTTGTTCTTTTATAAACAATGGATCTCTATGTTCTATATACGATCACAATTTTTGTCAAATTGTGTGTTTTATGTTTATCTTTATTGTTGTTGTTGCTGTTCTCTTCTCATCTCACATCCGTTTCACACAATTTGTGTAAACCAATTTAACATTCGTTCCCAAAGCGCCCCCTCCCTCGCCCGGACCCTCTCCTCTTCTGTTTTTGTGATCTTGATATCTCATCTCATCTCATTGTGACATTTACGTGTCAATTTTACGCTTTACTTATAAATCATTCCGTTAAAAATTTCAAACGTGACACAATTTCAAAATGGGGTCGCGTAAATTAAAGATAAATTTAGTTGATTTGCATTATAAATTCCATTCCTTCATCTCTCTTTCTCTCTCTCTCTCTCGCTCTCCGTAACAAGTTCAAGTTCAGGTTCAGAAAGAGAGAGAGAGAGAGAATGATGATGCAATTAATTAAATGAAGGCTAAAACTATATTACATTTATATTTGTTGATCTAGCTTAAGAACTTGAACCTGTTTCTATTATTAGAACGTGAGTCAAGAATTTTAGTTCAAAATGCTAGTATTACGATTATAATTAATAATAATATTCTGTTGCCATGGGGCGTTAACGGTGCCTCTCAACGCGCACCAATCATTAAACCATCAAAAAGAAAATCGACTTTGGGGTTCTTAGTTCTTAGTTCAAGACCCAGCATAAAGGAGGGGGCCCAAATCACCACCAACAGCCTCCACCTTCTCCTTCTTCCTCGTCTTCCTCCTCCTCCTCTTTCAATACGCTTATTGAGTTCATCGATTTTTAATTTCTTTTTTTGCCATGTTTTATGTTTGCATTTTATGGCTTATTTTTCATCTATCTATCTCTCTCTCTCTCTCTCTCGCTAACTTGCTTCTTTTTCAACATGATAATGATCAGAATGACACAATTCGGCAAACAGAAAACAGAAAACGTAAACGCAAAAAAAAAAAACAGAGTTTAAGAAACAGCAACTTAGCCTAATTTATAGCCATCAGACTGTGATTTGCTCTAATTTCAGTTTTATAATGACAAACAATTTAAAAAGCAACCATGGGAACAAAAAAGGGAAGCAGATAAAGGTAGAGGGGGAGAAATGCAGGTAATACATCAAAAAGAGAGTCAGAGGGAAAGAGACAGAGACAGAGATCACATTAACTGATATAAGAACTACTTTAATACTTCAAATTCTTTACAATTCCGAATAATGAACCTAGTAACTCAATTAGATATGAAATTTTACCACAAAAATTAAGATCAATCAAAAGAAATATAAATATACACAAAATTCTCAAGAACGACATTGTTAGAGACTTTGTATATAGACTTTGTTTACTCTGGATACCTGTTAACAAGTACCTATACATATTTATTCAATTACATATCTAAAATTTGCTACAGTAGAACCTCAATTATCTGGGGTAAAAAAGAGGAGAGATAATGTCGCGAATAACCAAAAACTCGGATAACACGGAAGACATTAAGAATTGTCAAATTTCAATCAGTTTCTACGTGTTTTGCTTGATGCAGTTCAATTTTTCGCATAGAACAATATAAAAGTTGAATTGTATACACTCATATACGTAAGTCTAGCGGTTTTTTTCTGCTCTTTTCCAACACTAACAACATCTTTTGGCATAGTTAAGCCTAGAAGAGTGTAAGAGATACACCTTTTTGAGAGGTGTTTGAGATTAAGTTGTTACCTCATCAACTAACCATATTAAGGCCACAAATTTAAAATATTTCTTCACAGTTCTCACTAGTGAGAAAAACCCCTATCTAAAGAGAGAGAGAGAGTGAGAGAGATGGAGTGAAGAGATCTTTTATCTTTCGAGATGGTGGTTGGCTTTGCTTGGGCATTTAATTAAGAAACACTTCCCACGCAGTGCCATAGTCTTTTTCCCCTCCATCCTCCCTATATGGTGCCCCTCCCCTTTTGGAGAAGGCAGAGAGGCATTGTTGTTGTGTGTGAATGAAGTTTTCTCAGATTTAACCATCCATGGTTGAGATGAAGCAAACTTACATTGAATAGTTAGTAAGATGTATGTGAATAGATAGATCTAGTACTTGAATTTATCTCCATGTTAAATTCAACTAGTTGTTGTTGTTGTAGTTTTTTTTTGGGCTGCCGGCTTGCCTTGAACTTGTTGTGCGTAGAAAGTTTTGAACGGCCACAAAACGAGTTGACTTTTAGTTGAGTTGAGAGCGCGAAAACTTTCTCACTAATACTATAAAAAATAAACCAAACCAGCATTAAGAAGTAGTAGAAAATGTTGGAATTTTAACAAAATGTGAATAGTTCAAATGATAAATAAAAAGCTGCTTGCTGCTTGCCGCTTGACTTGGCTGTCAGCATTATTCATCTCATAGCTCACGAATTCCACTTGACATTGAAATCATCGTCGTCGTCGTCGGCGTCGACTGCGCAGCAGCCGCGACTTTTGACTCATGTGCGCCGCCTCACCGCTCCCAGTGATTCATTTTTGTAAAAATATTTGTTAAAACTTTGAAATTTTAACTAAAATTTAACTTTTTGAAGCTGAAATGAAAAAAAAACTTGGCTTAAACTGTTTCAAAGTTCTTTATGTTTTAATCTTTATAATGATGATGATTAAACTTGATTACTTCTTTATGTGGGCGTGGTGTTGCTCTCTCTCTATCTCCCTCTCTTAAGGATTAGCATCAAAACAAATCATTCGATGATGAGTAAAAATTTATATTAGGCTTTTCGGGCCCAAAACGGGCTAAAACTACATAAATTTGGTATCAAATGAAAAAGAAATTCCATGAGCACGAGATCAGGTGCGCCTTGGCGATTTATCTCGTAGTTTTTATGGGGGGATTATAGCTAAAAGTAGCTTTTCCGGATAAAAGAAACAAATTTTGAAATAGTGTTGCCAGATATTCGGGCTTTTTGAATCTTTTGTTCGCAATATTCTCAAGTTTACAATATTCCTCGATTTTATAACACAAATCATAACTCAGAGTAGAATATTCCACTGCCAGAGTAGTCAAACAACGCGTCAAATAAAACAACAGGCTGGCAACACCATAATCCATAAAAATAGCGTTACCAAAAAAGATTCTGATAAAATTCCTTGAGAATAAGAAATATTTGAAACCAAGAGAATAACAATTTGAAATCTAGTGACTAGATCGAATTATCTTTCCGTCGTTGTTTTCACTTATCAAAGCATAACAAGACGAACTCTATTGTAAAAATATTTATAATTTATTGCAAAATCAAAATGGTGGAAATCTAATAAAATTCCAAGTACACATCCATATAATATAATATTTATAAGATGTATCATAATTTACAGCAAGTAAGCCGACTAACTAACCACGAAATCTAGTCAAGGTTAGGCTAACCAGCAAAAATATACAGAAACCACAGATAGTCAGTCAGTCAGTCAGTTAGTTAGTTAGTTAACCGAATGAAACTTGAATAAAACTAAAAAACGATATGTAAAATGGATACGAAACAGTTAGCAGAGGCAGAGAAAATCAGAGGGCGCGACGAGGGAGCGAGGGGGTAACTTTGATTTGAATTTTACTGAATTTTCTTTTTGCACACACGCAAGATGAGGCAAAACAAACTGTTAAGAGACACGAAGAAAACACAATGCCAACGAGAGCAAGGCAAAAAATAAATCAACAACAACAAGAGAAAAATGCATTATATACAGAATAATGCTAATGGCAAATTGCATTAAAAAGTTGGAAGATTTACAAGTTGTGCGATGTGAACTAACTTCTATATAACGGTTAGTTTTTTTCCCCCCTCCCTCGTTTGTATACCCTTGCCAGAAGAGAGTATTATGAAAGATGCTATCCGAATCCCATAATCCCAAGTAAATATTTCTAACATGAACGAATCCAGTATTTCGAATAATTTTGACAAAATCCGTTCATCGTAAAATGCTAAGACGGAAATCGGAATCTTTTGATTGAAAATGCTTTCCAGGGCTGTAACATGGGGGAAATGTGCCCCTTAAAGCATTCAAGAAACTTTTAGAATGTACTGTGTGCGTAAATAACAATCTTCGAAGCATAGAGTCTTCTTGATTTCTTTCTTTTAATTAAAAACTTTATAGTCCCAAGTATCAATCAGTTGGAATTATATTTTAACTAAACGTATAAAGACACAGAAAAAACGTAAAGCTATTTGGGAATCCTTGGAGAAGGTAGTAAGGCAAATAATACCCCCAGGACGGACATTTTTGGTATTAAACTGTCAAAATGTGAATATCCAAGATCGATTACCTCCCTAAAATGATACATTCTACCCCTCAAAATGAGTCAACTCGTTCATTTTGTTCACTTACTCACTTTTTAGCTTAGAGCTTATCCAAAGGAAGTGCCGAATTTCCGGGTTACGGAAATTGTGAAAATTTCCTCACACAAAAACGCTATAAAAAAGGCAATCTGCAGGACTGATTACCTTCCTCAAAATGATATAGTTGATCGTCCATAATCTACATCTATATCTTTTGCTCATCAAAATGTTACAATCAAAGACTGAAAGAGTATAAAAATAGTCGCATAGAGGAATTTATTTCTAGGATACTTTTTTTTGTGTAGTAGACGCTCATAGACTGCATTTCTTTTGTAAAAGGTGATGTTAAAGCTCTTCTCTCCCCATCCCTCTTCTGAATACCCTGTCTTTTACTTAATTTAGGCGATCTAAACTTTAATCAACTTTAAGTTGATATTAGTTACTTTTAGGTCACGAAGTCATTGAGTAAATAGACGACAATAAATTAACTTTAAGATAAACGAGCCGGAGACTCAATTGCTCGTTTAATAGGTATTTGTAAGTCGTTACACTGACTTGAAGGCGAAACCCTTTGGCGTTTATTTTGTTATTTTTTTTTTTTTTGGCGGCACGCTTGAGTAACCACCCACACATTGGGCAAAAACAACACGCATCAAGTACACACACACACACAGAGAGAGAAAGAGAGGGAGAGAGAAAAGGAGAGAGACATAGAGCGAGACGAAGAAGAAGAAGAAGTAATAATATCTAACCAAAAACTAAACACCACAAAATGACGTCATCTTTGTTGTATTCAACCCCCGAATAAAAACTAAAAAAAAAAAAGTTCAAATAGAATAGAAATTATGAGTAATAAATTAAACGAAAGGCCGCTTCTTCCCCCCAATGGAGCCAGAAAACGCGATCGACAAACGAGGCGAGCAAGAAAAATATACATAAGATTAGATAGATAGGAAAGAAAAGGTAAAGAAAATGTCTGTTTAAAATCAATTACTAGCAAATAAATATTATCGCCAACGCTGCCTGCCAGCCAGCCGACTCCTCTCCTCCCTATACTAAACAAATTTAGTCGGTGGATTTTTGGTAGTTTTTGGCAAAAAAAAATGTGGAAAAAATACTGTGAATAAATTCTTTTTGATTGCAAACACAAGCTACAAATACCAACACGTGTGTGTGTGTGTGTGTTTATTCTCAAGGTTCAATGAAATGGAAAACCTAAACGAATTTAATGCTTTCATAAAATGGCTTATAAATTTAGCAAAATTTAATGACCAGAAAGCAAAGAAGAAGATGAAAAACAAAAGAAAATTCATTCAAAGTATTAAATGTATTACTTTATAGGTCGTTTTCATTAAATTTCTATTGCTTTACGAGATATTCTTTTTCCGTCTGTTTTCTCTCTCTCTCACTCTATCTGTGGGAAAATAGAACTGGAAAAAACGGTTTCTTTCCTAGAATCTAAGACTACTCCTAAGGACCTTTTCGATGCGGCTCTCAAGGGATAGACTTCCTACTTTCTCTCCGATAACGATGAGCAAAAATGTCGAGAGTCTTTACAAAGTCTTTCTTGACGGATAGATTCCCTGCACACCTTTCTTCCTACGATATATTCTTCGGTCTCTTCTCACTCTGTCTCTTTGATGACGATAAAAAAAAAGTCGACTATCGATTATTTCTTTTATAGAATCTTTGGAGATCCTTCTTAAATCGTTTTTGAGGCTAGTCTAGACGGGTAAAATCTCTTAACTAATAATTCTGGGGGAGTAATCCCAGTTTCAGTTAATTAAATGTAATTTCTGCTAAAATTGCAATAATCATAACCGATTTGCCCTTTGAAAATTACAAATTTCCCGCTAATTATTCCTACATTTGGATCCGGACGTTGATCAAAAAGATTTTGACCGTGCCGAATGTATCCCTTTTTTCAAATGACATGATTAACAATATTTTCGAAATGCAACATTGAAAATTTTCCCATTCACAACGAAAACTTAAACAATGAATGAGAAAAGAGAAAGAACAACAAATAACAAGAAATTTTTATTTGTTCCTCCGCTGCTTCTAAATTTGCTTTCTTCAATAACGAGTTCAATTGATTACGAAAATTAGAAATTTATTTGCCAAGTTAAACAGAATTTTAACTGAACGCAAAGGAAGGATTAGAATTGTAAATCAGCAGAATGGAGGACTTTCCTTGGATATCCTTTATTTAGCTGAATATTGTCTTACAACAACACCAATAACACTGTGTATAGTTCAATTACCTCACCGAGTACTTCATATCGATGGCTTATTTCCACCTCTCGTAATCTAATCAAGTTGCCACTAATAAAAGATTAAAAAACAAAAGGAAATTCATTGATAGATGGGGATTTAATAGTTTTAACTCCTTTCTCAATTTTAGCAATATCAGAGAACAACAGACTAATTTATTGACTCCAAAATGGACTTATATGCCGTCTGTGATCTTTAGATTGAACAACTCATGACGTCATTAGCCACATTTAAAACAAATAGACCAAAATATTGTACATAAAAAAAAAAAATTTTTTTTGTTTTTTAAATTTCCGCAAACAAAAAAAAAAAAACTAAACAAATGGCAAAAATGGAAGACGACTTGAAAAGAAAATCTAAAAACAATTGTACATTTTCTATTTTTCATTCGTTGATTTTTTGTTGTTGTTTTGTTTTGTTCTATTTAATTAGCAAATGTGAGCTGCTTGTGTGTGATTTTTGTATGTATTTGAGCTGTTAATTAAGTAAAAGTACCGACTTCTGGATACCCTTACAAATTGAAAGGTATCGTTTCCTTTCCTAGAATTTCCTTTACTAGAATTTCCAAAAGAGAAAAATAAAGTTGGAAAAAAAGATTTTTTTTTGTGTATAGTTTTGCCATAAGTAGAAATGTCTAAATTTATTGGGCTGATCAGTTATCTAATGTGATAATTTAAAAATTTATATTTGTATAAAGTAATATAACCATTCAGTTGCATGGGGCTGAGGGGGTGGCATAAACTTAGGGTATAAAAAGCATTAAATTCATTCTTGTCATAAAAAGAAACCACCGAAAATGAGAATGCAAAGCGAATATTTAAAAATTTAGTTGCTAATTTTTTCCAAATGCTGCACGAAAATTCCAAGAAACACAACCAACAGTAAACACACACACACACACACACACACACAGACACAAACACACATAAATACACGGAAAGAAAACAACGAAGAAGAAAAATGGAAGCAATAATTAAATTTAGATCAAGAAGAGTATAGCAAATTGTATACACACACACACACACACACAGTTAGAAGCACTTACTATATATTAAGAATAGCAAGCTAAAGATAATCGAAATTGATTTCTACTTTGCTTTTTTTTTTATATTTATTTTTTTTTTTTTTGCCTTTCATTTATAGTAAATTGAAGCTGATTGTAAGTGAGGAACGAAACGAAACGAAATGGAACGAAACCTTTTCAAGTTTGCAATTAATTGTTCAATCTCTTTTCCTGTTTTAACACAAATCACAATCATAAACAATTATTCCATCAATTTGTTGCACCACACTGCGTATGAGTAACTTTTTTCCAATTTAACTAAAAATTGACTTTGCAGTTATTCTGGTTTTTGATGTGTATGTGTGTTTGTGTGTGTGTATGTGTGCAAATATGCTTCTTCTTTTAAATAAATATATAGAGGACAGACTTGTGTTGACTTGACAGTGGTCAATTTAAATTAAATATTGATCTATTGGCAATATTTACTTTATTTGGACTTTGTTTTTTTTGATTAATTTGATTGATTTGTTAAGATCAAAGAATTTAGCGATATTTAGATATATATTATTGTCAAGTTTATGCTAATAGACAAAAAATATCCTGTATTTAATAGAGAGAAAGATACATTACTGATCATAATAATAAGACACCATCATTTAGACCCTGGCCAAAAAAAGGGAAAATTAACTTTGCTAAAAAGTGTGCATAGAAGAAACTATATATAAGTATATATAAGTATTCTTGATCAAAACGACGAGGCAAGCTCATATAGCTATCATTCATGCAGCTCTCTAATATCTACATATATACTAATAGTAAAAGGATATGAATGATGGTGATATGGTGGCTGATTGGTTTGTTTATTAACTGGTTTAACTGGGGTAACGTAATAACCAGCTTAAAGATTACCAATTTCCTTTAGTTTTGGGATTGCCATTCTAGATCAACTTGTTTAATTGATGTCTCTTTCCTTGAGAGCTTAGATCTAGCCAACGCCCATGGGTATTAACCTAATATTTGTTACGTTTTGTGTTTGGTTTCGTTTTTGTTTGCTTATATTTTTGTTTGAGTTTGTTTAATTGACAGGTAGCTTTTGCGTCCGATTACTCACTTCGAAGAGAAGTTGAAAAAGTGATCGGCGGAAGGGAGGGAAAGAAGGTGATAAGTGTGCGAAGTGAATTGAAGTGAATAATTTGTTGTTTTTTTTCTTTCTTATCCCCCATTTCAATTTGTTGTCAATGTCTTTAAATGAGTCACTTTGGCAAATGGACTTTAGGTGTGTATGTGTGTGTGTGTGCCTATTCCGAATTTCCAATTGGTCACAAAAGGCTAATTGCCAACACACACACACACACACACACACACAAACACACATGTAAAACCATTTTGGCTAGGTCTGCATTATGCTATTTTACCCTCCATTTCCCTGCCCTGCTCTCCCTTTCTCTGTGTGTTTGGCATGTGTAAAAAGTTCATTCAACTTGTTTCGTTTTATGCTTCATTTGTGGTGCTCGAGTCAGTCAAGTCAGTTAACGCTTTTTGTGTTGCATAATAACTTGGCAAAATATATATATATAAACAACAAGAAGAAAATAAAAAAGAGAAAATGGCATAAAACAAGTACAACAAGTAAATACATAGGTTTTCATTTTCTTTCTCTCTCCATCTCTCTCTCTCTCTCTCTCTGTGTGTGTGTGTCTCTTCCTCTGTTTCTAAAAAGGGAAAAGGGCGAAACATGGCGAAACACTTGAATATGTCAACTTCTCTCTACATACATATGTGTATCTGCCATATAGATACAGAATTTCTATAGCCTTATGGCAATTGAATTTTCATTGCTAAAACTAGTTGAGAATTACAACAAAATGAAATAAAAAAACAGATTGTGCAAAGCTCACAATTAGAAATTGTTATCAGTTAACCCTACTATAAAGTGTTTTTATGACTACTTTTTTTTAGATAATTGAATCATCTTGCCAACAAGTTTCCTTCAATTTAGTCATACGGAATGTTAGCGAACTAGTTTAATTTTCTCTTAATCTTTAGATTAGAGTGTGTAGAGCGAAAATTAATTAGTGTTTTATACAATAACAAAGAGAAAAACTTTGGTGTGGATATTTTTCGAGAAAGATTGAATTTATGTTTTCTGGAAAGAAATAAAGTGCAAAAAATTAATTCTAATCGCATTTGATACACTTTTTTAGAAATATTAAACACCTTGAGAGTTCTTTTGCCGTAAAGCTTCTCTCTTTCTAAATTTGTCGTTTAAACTAAGTAGTTTAGATTGTATTCTTATTTAAACTAAGATTATTGATGTAATGAATAAAACTGTTTATGCAAAAGACACAAAACTATTATTTCAAGTTTAAAATACTCACACAATTCGTAGAGTTTTCCACAGATTCCAAATTACTTGTTTGTAGCTTTTATTTCAAAAAATAAAACTCGAAGGCTCGTAATTTTTTTTTACCATTGAAAATATTCTTTTTTTTTACCATTGAAAATATTCTCTCAAATACAAAAAACACATGTTTAGAATGTTTTGAAAAACCCTTGAGGTCTTAAATTCATGTGATGTAATTTGTTTTTCTTTCAAATTTTGACATTGTATATTGTGGTTTTTTCCCCAAATCCATTTTGAGGATTGAAATGTTGATATTTTATAAAACTGTTTTTTTTTTTAGGTTGGTTTTTAATTCATTGGTTTATAGACTTGGTTTGACCATGTCTGATTGAATAACCAACAGCAGCTGTGAAAAAACAAAAAACAAATACTTACTTAATTTAATGTATACCTATGTTTATATCGATTTAAACGGGGGGCAACAACTTGCAGTAACCTCTGCATGAACTAAACTTGAAATTAATTTATTTTATTTTTGCAGTCCATTTTGTTGTTGCATCCATCCACCATCCATCCATCCATCCATCCAATATCCCTAACATATTGGACTGTATTAAATTCTTGTATCGATAAGAAGGATCTGCTATAATAACAACAACATCATCATGAGTAAAAAACCGACAGCCGGACCGGCATTACACAAGGTCATTATGGTGGGCAGCGGTGGCGTTGGTAAATCGGCACTCACATTGCAATTTATGTACGATGAATTTGTTGAGGATTATGAACCCACCAAGGCCGATAGCTATAGGAAAAAGGTTTGAAATCGTGGAATACAATATACATACAATAATAAATGAATGTTATAATAATAATTATTATTATATTTTTGCTTTAGGTTGTGCTAGATGGTGAGGAAGTACAAATAGATATACTTGACACAGCTGGCCAAGAGGATTATGCCGCTATCAGAGATAATTATTTTCGCAGTGGCGAAGGTTTTCTCTGTGTGTTCTCAATCACAGATGATGAAAGCTTCCAGGCCACTCAGGAATTTAGGTAAGTGCCTACGCCTACGCCTACGTCTACGTCTAATTAGGCACAATTCATAGCGTAAAGTCATGAAAGGATACACACACACACACAGACAGACACAGACACAGACAAGTAAAACTATTTCCAAGGGTGTGGCACCAAAAGACATCACATATTCTCAATATCAATTAGACAAATTAATTTTTGGCATTTCCTTACCATGTGAATGCATTTGAAATGTTTGTATGGGACTTGTTTGATTGGTTGGGCCCATAAACTTGCGTCTAATCATAAACAATAGTCATAGTCATAGTCACCACCCCCCCTCCCCCCCCTTATGAATCATTTTGGGTTTAACCATCTGGGCCCATTCACTCATTGACTAACCCTCATGCCCACACGGCGCGTGAGTAACCCACATTTCGAATACGATTCATTGGGCCACAAGAAGAGTTGGAAGTTAGAAGTTGATTGGCACAGGATATGAGGTTTATGGTAAGGGAATTGGTAGTTATACTTGAAGTAGGAACTGTCACTCTCCCTCCTCATGTCTCTGTCTTTCATGTGTGTGTGTGTGTGTGTGTCTCTGTGTGGAGCATGTGTGCAGCTGGGTGTGAACCACCTCACAGTTCAAGCAAATACAAACATACATATATACACGAGGGCTATTTCGAAAATTCCTCAAAAGTTTAGCAACTGTATTGAAATTTAACATGCAACACTGATCCTGCCAACCACCATCTGCTCAAGAATAGATGTACATTTTGAGTGTTTGAATTAAGGGAAGGTTACAAGTTCAAAGTTAACTAGGGGAATCCTAAGGAAAGGAATACATTTAACTACATTTTTGAATAAGGAAAAAAAATAATTTTGGAAATTAAAAAAATGTATTATATATGTACATACATACTATACAAGCTAGAAAAAAATAAAAAAAAAAATATACAAAACATAGAACAAAAAACTATAAAAACTAAAAAAAAAGTATAAAATAGAACAAAAAATTATAAAAAAAAAATTACAAAAATGTTAAAAAATTATTAAATTAAACAAAGAAAATTATAAAAATGTTAAAAAATTATAAAATTAAAAAAAAAAGTTTAAAATGTACAAAAAATTTATATAAATTAAAAAAAATTTTGTAAATTAAAGAAAAAATATAAAACATGATAAACATTAAAAAAAGATATATAAAAATGTACAATACTAATTATAAAAATTAAAAAACAGTTATAAATATAAAAAAAAAGTTAGTTATTAGGAGTAATTGAAATTTATTTATTTATCTTAGAGTTAGGACTAATTAAAAATAGTCAGAACTTAATTACTGATGCGCTAGCTGCTTGGGCCTTCGGCTTGACATGTGTGTGTTTACATATATACAGATTAATATACTTACATATTTACATAGTTTTACATTTAGTGTTGTATTTTCTTAATTTAAACCTCTAGGATATGGTAGTAATTAGTTTTTTGAGGTAGTCGATTATCGTGGAAAGGTTAGTTGGAGTTGGGTTTGCAAGGGTTGCTATTGTCCCCTTCATCCCTGATGTGGGAGGTTGCAGGGCAGTTTTTTAGTACGTGTTCTATGTTTAAGTCAGATGTTGAGTTGGCAGTTTGGGCAGGGTGTTATGTCGTTCGGGTTAATGGTTAGTGTTGTTGAGTGAGTCTTGCGTGACCTAATCTAAGTCGTAGAATTTTTATTTGGTCTATTCGTGCTATGTCTTTTTGCTTTATGTTTTTGAGATAGGGTCCGTTAAAAAAAACTCCATTTAAAGATCAGTGAAGATTAGTTATTTGGAGTAATTGAAATAAATTCATTTCTATAAATTGTTTTTTTTTTGGATTTGGTATCACTTAAGGATTTTAAAATTTAAAAAAACATAATAATAAGTAAATAAAAATATTAATTATAAATTATATTAACTACATAATTTAAATGTGTGTGTATTTATGACAGTTTATGTAAATTTGTTAATTAGAAATTTGATTCATTTAAAATATTCTTAACAAAAAAAAAAAATGTAAAAATAAGGAAGCATTTTTTAACATAATGTTAAAATATGTATTTTATATGCAACATCCGTCTGACGGAAATCGATACTTATCCAAGATTAGCCTTAATAGTTTAACAATGTTCACAGGGAGCAAAAATAGGCACTTGAAAATGAAGAGTTTTATTTTATTTTTATTTGTAGCTGAATTCTAAAAACTGCCCTCTTATGTGTATTACAAATTATGTCTACTTTGACTTGAATGTTATGAATCACTCGAGCACCCACTTAACACACACACACACACACACACTCAAACACACACAGAGACAAACCAGAAAACAAACAGCATATACTTGACTTAACTTGCGTTGACTTTTGATAACAGAGAAGCTAATCATTAAAATTTTCATTCTCTATCTCTTTCTGTTTTGCAGAGAACAAATACTGCGAGTGAAAAATGATGAGAGTATACCTTTTCTGCTTGTGGGCAATAAATGCGATCTGAATGACAAGCGTAAGGTACCCTTATCCGAATGCCAACTGAGGGCGCAACAATGGTCTGTACCCTATGTGGAGACTTCGGCCAAGACACGCGAAAATGTTGATAAGGTAAGTGTAGTAGCAGGTCGTGTAGATGGATGTGGATGTGAGCGAATGTAGCTTTCTCCCTGCAGTGTGTGTTAAATGAGAAAATATATAGACACACACATATATATACCCATCAACGATCTCTCTCTCTCTCTCTCTCTTAAGACAACATGAAATATATAGTTATCAATTGGCCATTAACTTGAGACTAGAAAAAAACCCATTGCAAATGCACAAAATTCTTAATTCGATCTTCGTTTGGTTTTTGTTTTTTTCTTCTTTTTTTCATCAGTTAATATTGTTTTGTTGGTTTTCTTATTAGTATTTGAGAAGCATTTGAAGAGAAGTCATCCAAATATAATGCATCATTCGTATACAAAACATATCTAAAGCTTGAACTTTATGACTTAAAAAATGTCTGCGGGTCTTACAATTTTCTACCCAATTAGCTGATAAAATTATTTCATTTTTCTAGTCATCAAGAGTTTGTTCTAGGGGCGTTTTGATAACACATACACACATTGTACTGTGTGTGTGTGTGTGTGTGTGTGTGTATAATATGATGTTTTTTCAAGGTCTCTTCACAAGCCATACGAAAGAATGATAAGTCTATAATTGTTATTGAGCTCTGTCAACTCATTTTTTTTATGATGCAATCATTGACAAAATTCGTGTGTAGATTATACGGCAATTGGGTTTATAAACCAAAGCGAAACTAAATGCAACAATTGTAAAAGTTCATGGTTATATAGAAATCATCAATCAATAAGATGTACTTGAATAATTTTGAATCATTAATCAATGAAATAACCATTTAACATACTTATTTATTACATTTTACATGAATGTTTTAATGTTTTTTGTCCCATTTCAAGCATGAAGTAGAGATTTTGATAACTCAACTTAAAACTGTAATAACAACATAAGTATATAGTATTTGGATCACGATTATATAAAAAGATTTGATATAGTTCACTCGTCGTCTTTATAGCTTTTTACATTTCATTGGACAACTGAATGAAAATTCCATTCAAATTCGTTCTGCAAATGTTTGCCAATGCTGAACTGTTCGATATACTTTAATCGCAGACTGATAATTTTAAAAATGTTCTATTGTTGTCCACAATTTTCGAACTTTTTTCGATAGTGTATGGTCGATGCTTATTCATACCACATATCTCCGATGAATACTTATCGAAATTTCTAAGAATCGTCATCTTAGACACATATATCGATTAACATGCAATCGAACAATATTATTGGCAAGTAAATTTAGAAAAGATGTTTTTAATGTTGTCAAATCTGTTAACAAGCTCAACTTCAGTTTGTGGTTGTAAAGTTGTTCAAACAATAAATAAACGATATTATATAAAACGATAAATATTATAACAATATTGAAATATATCGATAAATGGAGTTTCTGTTAAAGTTATGTGAATATCAATAATATTGTAACGAAATTGAAGCCATAAAGATAATATTCAAACTACTGCTTAAGATTTTAATTTTGGACAATGTCAAAATGGTGTAAAGACTTTAGTTAAATACCAGTGTTGATAAACGGTGAATTTCAATAGTATTTATCTGGACATGATAAAGTTATATGATAATTTAAATCGATTAAAACGTTCATAATATGTGCTGAATGTATTCAATTTTGAACATAAATCGATAATATTGAACGAAATTGAAAAAAAATCATCAAATAATTGGTAAATGTTTACTCGTCCTTAAATTACGCATGAGTTACATAAATTTAATATCCAACGAAAAGCTATCATGACCATAGGAGCGCCTTGGCAATTTATTGCCATGTTTTTCTGTAATTGATAGAAAAAAATGTATAATTTTTTTAGCGGGATTATGGCTAAAAATACATGTTTCCGATTTTGCAATTTCGATATAGTGTTGGAGATGATGTAAATATGCATTGCCAGATGCTACATTTCGGAGATAACTGATTCAAACGTCTATCCATTCAGATATATTATTGCCATTCAGGTTTAACTAAACAGGATTCAAATTTACCCTACAAAATAAACACTTTGTGCAAAATCTAAGCGTCAAACGCAACAGCCTAGCAAAACCATAATCCATAAAAACGCATTTATCAACACTGTAACTCCACTTTAGCTGATTTCCCATCGTTTTCACTTACTCAACACTGGAATATATCGAGTAGCCTTCGAAAACATTTACTAAATAATTGAATAGTTGGTTTAACACTCTGAAAAATTAATCAATGTGGCATTACCGACGCCATTTTCCAACACTATGACACAAAACAAACAAACAAACAAACACAGAAACACACACACATAATACATACACAAGCAGAAGCAGCAAACCAGCACCGCTAATTTATAGCCTACTTTGCTGCGCAATGTCAATTGTCAATTGTAATAGAAAATTGTTGCTTATGAATTTTCGTTTTGATTTTTGATTTCAAATTTACTATTTGTATGATTTTTGATTTTGATAACAAAGCAAACAAATAAAACAAAACGCAACAAATAAAAGGCTCCTATGCATTTCACACACTTTTTTAATTAGCTAGCATAAACACACAAACACACACACACACAATTACACATCTAACTATCTCTATCT
This sequence comes from Drosophila willistoni, assembly GCF_018902025.1. Lineage (NCBI taxonomy): Eukaryota > Metazoa > Arthropoda > Insecta > Diptera > Drosophilidae > Drosophila > Drosophila willistoni. The sequence goes on along the minus strand of NW_025814052.1, from coordinate 9,119,460 downwards.
CTATCTCACTCACTGTTGCTCTCAATGAGTTTGTGTAATAAACAATATATATATATATCAAATATGTATACTATACTTAATCCCCCAATCCAAACAATTAATTACAGGTATTTTTTGATTTGATGCGCGAAATAAGATCACGAAAAACCGAAGATTCAAAAGCTACAAGCGGGCGTGCTAAAGATAGATGCAAGAAGCGGAGACTTAAGTGTACCCTACTTTAGGCATTAGGTGCATAAACAACAACAACAACAACAACCAATTATAATACACACTATCTCTCTACCCCCCCTCTCTCTCTCACTCTGATTTCCTTTGGTTTAAATCTTCTTTTAACTTTAACTCCTTTATGCCTGTTTAGCTTTTTAACCCAGCTCTTTGAGAATTAACCCTTAGCGTTCCTTTTTGGCTATAATCCTTTCTCAGTTTTGCTTCTTCTTTTTCTTAGCACTTTCCTATTGTTAATAGCTAGTTATGTTTAGTTGCCCGCTTATTTAAACACTTTTTTTTATATATACATAACAACATAATCATATATACTTTTGTTTAATTTTGCATTTCGTATTTGATTTCTCTATTTAAAACAAAAACAAAATCAATTATGCATAACTAATTAACTAATCCTAATAACTAAGCTCTCAAGTTCTAAGCTTCAAATCAAAATCAGAGTGCAAATGTTGATATAATGCATCTAAGAGTATTTACATAATTTTTTTGTTACAAAAAATAATTTCCATAACACGAAGGGGTCTCACTTGATTCTAAGGGGACTCAGATGATGATTCTTTGTTATGTTTCTATTAATTATTACTTGGTATTTTTTCAAGGGAGTATTTTCTTATATCAAAAAGTTCATTCTCAAGTGGTTTCACTGTTTATTTCAAATAAATTGGAAAATATTTAACAAAATTTTAAACAAAAACTAAAAAGTGTATGCCACAACTTTTGATAAAGTTAAAGCAATTAAATTTTATTTGGTCTTGAAGCAAATAATAGTTAGTATTTTCTTTAGTTATTAATTTGTTTATGAGTCTATCCTAATACTAATAATAAATATTTATTGCTAAATACAATAAACACAAAATTAGAGAGAGAAGATAGAAATTAATGCATACAAACAAGTTTTATAATTATAGAAAAATTCCAGAAATAAAAAAAAAGAACACAAAAAAATTCCAATTTGAATAGCCAGCAAAATTTATAAAAATTTAATAATAATTCATCTAAATGTAAACACCCAATTTAAGACCCAATTTAATACATTTTCATTCTAGAATTTGTTCTATGTGAAATTTTAAGAGTATAAAAAAGATTAAAATAGAGTAGAAAAAATAAAAATAATAAACTAAAAGCAACTTTTTGTAGGGTTTTCTCAGCTTTTCTAGCTTTATAATAGAGCAAAACAACAAAAATAATAAGCAACTAATTTCTAACACACATAAGCACGCAAACACACACACACACATACACACACATATATACATATATATATATACATACACAACTAACAAACACATGAAAAGGAAAATAAGAAAAAAAAAAAACATATTGAATTGATTTGGTTTTGGTTTTGAGATTCCATTTTGATTGATTTCGAATCATTCATTTCCTTTCTTCTATATACATATATATATTTCTACTATTTTTTTTCATGGTGAATGTGAAAATATTTTGCTTTCGGTTGGTTTATTTTAGCCATTTTCAAAATTTTTGTAGCAAACAAGAAACAAAAAATTATTATAATAATAACAAAAATATATCATATATTATTATTATTCCCCTTAATTAACCCCTCACAAAAACAACAACAAAAAAAAAAAACAAAAAATTTACTTTTGGCTTGCCAAATGTTTTTTATATCCTTGAAAACCAAAATAATTGAAACTTGTCCGATTTGATTAACCTCCTATGACTATGCTGACCATTTCTTAAAACACTTGAGCAATTAATTAAGGTGAAAAAGGTATCATTTGTTTATTTCTAAGCTAAATTAATTGTCAAAAAAACTCATAAGGAATAAATAATTGATTCATCGACTTCTGTTCATCTGGAACTGATGTAAAAATCAACTTGTAATTGACTTGACGAAAATTTTTAAGATTTTGATCCAGAATGTATATAATATTAATGACGGACAACTGAAAATTGTGAATGCAAGGATATAAAAAGAGAAATTTCGATTTTACAATTATGAATAGAAATTTACTTATATACTTTCATTCTCTCTCTCTCTCTCAATCTGTCTTGCTTAGGTATTTTATGATCTAATCAGGGATATTTCATCACGCAAAAAACAACGTCAGACGGACGTGAAACAGCCGCCGAAGCCCAATTCTCATTGCTGCCAATTGCTGTAGGAGGAGGAAGAGGAGGAGGAGGAGAAGGAGATAATAAACCACAATGGAATGATGATGGACAAGGAGAAGATGAATGTCGACTACAACAACCACAACAACAACAACAACAACGATAACTGCAGCAGCAATAATAACAACAACAACAACTGAAACGACTGCAACAAATGGCATGCAACAACAGCTACGGCCAGATATTTATATATCTTATATATATATATATAAATATATAATAATACCAATCAACAAAAAAAAAAAAGAAAAAAAAAAAAGAAAACCAACAGAACCAGAAGAACAGAAAGAAAAAGTTATGTTTAATTAATAATATTTAAAATCAACATTCATAATTTTTGCTTGCAATTTCAAATAATTAATAAATCAATTGTGTAATATAAAATACATATAAAACATACATATATATATATATATATATATATATAAATTATGATTTACTTTTTATTCCCATTCGCCGTGCGCACCACTTTAATAAGTTTTGCTTTAATTTTTGTTGCTTTACCACATTATCTATATATATATATATATAGACATATATATAGATCAATATATACGATCAATATTAGAACCATAAAGAAATTTTGCAAATTTCATGCAAAAGTTTTTTCTTTTCATTCTTTTTTTTTTTTTTGTTTTCCTTTGATAAATAAATAATAGCAAAATGTTTACGACTCACACACACACACACACAGAAAAGCTTTTTATAAATAGTAAAACAAAGAATTAAACTAAACATAAACTCAAATAAAATGAATAAAAAAAGAAAAAATAACTAAAGAAAAAAAAACACAAAAAAAAAATAAAAATAAAAATTGTATGCAATTTTTTGTAATTTTCTAACTAAAAAAAAAAAATGAAACAAAACACAAAAAAAAAAAAATACGAAAAAAAAACAAACAAAAAAAAGTAAGAAAGAAATATGAAAGCATTTTTTAAACAATTGTTTTCAATTTAGAACAAAACAAACAACTACTAAATTATGTCATGCTGCGGATTTAGTCAAGCTTAAATTCCTCCGTTCCCCATGCCGTGCTGTTCAAAACCCAATAGATTATATCCCTGCACATAGTCGCGTTTGAGCCAATCATTCCTAAAGGATCTAGATTATATAGTCAGAGTCTCATCCCATTTCCAAAAAAGAAAAACAAAAAACAAAAACTACACACAAAAAGGATACGAAACATTTTGAAACCTTTTTGAGGTGCAGCTAAACGTTCCAAATTGCAGAATTATACATTTATATATAGACAAAATCGTGAGAAACAAATGGCATATATATAATTGACCGATTTATCCATTTAAATTGAGAAATTGATTAGAAATAGTTTGTATGAAACGAAAGTTTTCAACAAAATCGGTACAAATATGAATAATATAATTTGAAATTGAATAATTTAATGTAAATACGTACAAATCGAATTTGTTTAATGTATGGGAGGAGAGCTAGTTATATTCATCCGAATCCAAATTTAATATAGACATATATATGAAACTCGAGTTTGGTTACTGAAATGTGTAAGCTTTAATCAATATATATTTCTAGAATAGTATTCCCAAAACAGAAAGCACTTTTGATTTTAAAAAATACGTTTTTGAAATGTTTGGTCAATAAAAAACAAAAACAAAAAATCGGAACGGCATTACATTTAAGACGTGGTGACGGAGGAATTTTAGTAATTGTATTATCCCAATATGCTTAAAAATTTGGATTTTTCTTTTCTCACTGCTTAAAACTAAAAAAAAAAAAAAAATAAAGCGGTTGCAACTTTTCGCAATCTTTTTTTATTTGTTTGTCTTCTAATTTTGTTTCCTTGTAAAACTGCATTCTGTATTGTATTATGTAAGCTATTATTATTATTATTATTACTATTATTATTATTATTAAAAGTAATATTATTAAATATATAAGTTATGCTATCGAAATGATGATGATGATGATATATGAATGGATCAAAACAGAAAACTTTTTGTAATTACATTTATTTCTGAATTTTAAGCATTTTTTTTTTCTCTATTAGGTTCGGTTTTGTATGTTTGGAGCAGCAGTAGAAATCGTAGCACAGATACACTCACACATCCACACACACACACACACACACACACACAGTTACATACACCTTATGCATACATATATCAAAATTTAAGTAAACACACAAATTTTTAGCAGCAATAATTGAAAGCAAAATAATATAAAGAAAGAAGCATTTTTTTTGTATATGGATTATATATATCTACATATATGAATGAATAATGTGAATACATATATGATTTAGCTTGACTATTGACAACAACAACAACAAACAAACAAACAAATAAACATCATAAAATAACAACAAATTTACAAATTGTTTAAATTAATTCATTTTACTGAATTCGAGGGGACTAAATAAATAAATAAAAGGGCAATATGAAGACGTCCTCTGATGCTGATCCAGAATATATATGTATAAAGCCCACTTTGGCTTTAATTTTCATTATAACAAACTGAAATTTTTAGTTCTACATAGATAACGATTCGAATTACAACATGGCCAACATAAAGAGATGCTAACTCCTTTAAACTTAAGAGAAAGTGTGGATTATCCCTGGCCAAACACGACCGCAGACTTGAATCCCATTGAGAATCTGGGAAACGTATCGCCAAGCGTCACTCAAAAACTAATCAAAATGATCTTCAAGTGGAGGAGTAGTCGAAAATCCCAATCGGTATTCTAAAACAAGTTATAATCGACGTTTGAAAGCAGTTAAGACAACCTGCTCACCTTTTGTGCTGCCTATGAGTTAAAATCTTACAAATAAATTAGTAAGATTTATTGACCTGAAGACCCGCTAAAGCCCAGTTTTGATTAACTTCAATAAGGTCGAAATCTAGACAAATTATTTGTAATTTTATTTAAGTTGTGTAAGCTTTTTTGGCAGTGGAATTTTGTGCCTTTTTCACTTCTTTTATCTCTTGTTGTTATCAACACATTTACAATACTTTTAATTTTAAAGATAATTGTTTAATTTCCTTTTTTTTTGTTGTAAACTGATTTATAAACCTTTAATTAAAAAGGTAATTCCAAAAAAAAAAAAAGAAAACACCCAAAAAAAATTACTTTTAATTATTTGTTGTTAATCTTGATATAAAAAACAACAAAAACTTATTTATTTGTGTAAACATTTTCTTGTCAAGATGAATACAACATAGATCTGTATTTCTTGATATACCGTGCCGAACCTAGCCCCAAAAGATATACATATATAATAATAACCCGAAGGACAACAAAGGATCGTTACAATGTGTTTCGTTATTTTAACACCACTAGTTTTAATTTCTGAAATGCTTTGGTAAGAAAACTTTCTAATCGAAACAACGGTAGGAAAGGGAAAGGGAGGTCGAAATTAAGAGAAACTAGGATTGCGGCGCTTCTGAGCTTTTGTCAAGCTTCTTTTTATATTTTAGGCGAAAAACTTTCATAGTTTACATTTTTTTAACAATTTCTTTTCTTTAGTAAAAACTTTTCTAGTTTTTTTTTGAAAATTTTTTTTCTTTAGTAGACACTTTTTGAGTCTTTTTGAGTATTATATCAGTGGCGGATAAGCCATATAGTAGGATTAGCAAATGCTACTGGCATATGCCTTAAAGGGTCATCAACTAAAAATTTGATTCAATATTTTGAGCAAAATAGGTAAATTGAGAAAAATTCAATTCCCTAATTTGAGAAAATTGTTAAAAAAAAACTCTAAACTTTGGGAATCTATAAATTTGTGATATCTCATTTTAAGTGATATCTCATTTTAATGCTTTCAAACTCTATTTGAATTGGAACGTAGTTCACGCTAATAATCAAGTTATCTTTTCAAGGGAGACAGAAAATACCGCTGAACAGGAAAGAATTCGAATAAACCTGAATTTCAGGAAGCCAAAATTTGATAAATTCATGTCTTTATTTTACAAGTTACAAATAATGCATTTTAATCTACATTTTGGAGAAGTAAATTTTTATTTTATCATGATTTTTTTTTCAGAAAACGAATCGAAATTAATTTTTTGAATATTTGAATACTCCCGACTTGAATATTCAAGTGTTTTATGCCACTTAAAAATATACCAAATTCCAATTTAATTGGTATATAACTTTTTGAAATCAGTTACAAATTGGCAAAAATACAGTCTGAAAGAAAAAAACAGATTAAACAAAAATTCATAAATAAAAAATTATTTTTGTAAGTATTTATTATAGTTTTCGATCGATTCTCACCTATGTTCTAACTTGAATATTGAATACAGTCGAGTCTCGATAATTCGTTGGTCCCTTGAAAAAACTTCGTCCCGGTAAATCAAACACCTCTGTAATTCGTAAAAATTTCTAATCCCTTGCGAATTTGAATTATCGAGACTCGACTGTAAAACTTACATATGACGGAGCGCCAAGACTGTTGTTCACTTCACTCATGATTCTTTTAGTCACTTAATCAACACTATCCGACACATACATATATCTAACATAAGTATTTGGATCGCTACAGGTTCCGCGCTGGCTTAATTCGGCACTGGATATCTATTTAACGATAGGCGAACAAGACCAAAACGCTCAAACTTCTGTAAACTTCACTTGTAATTTAATGTGGTAATTAATTTAAAAATCTGATGTTAGATAGTTATTTATAATTGAATAAGTATGTAATGTATATGTATGTCAGAGATTGAATTAGGCATTTCTAAGAATCTAAAAGAAGGCAAACATCTTTTAAGGCGATCAGTGCTGAGTAATGAATAACATGACTGATGAATAACTGTATAACACTAGAAATGTGCTGTCGTCTAGTTTAGTTTAGTGTGCGGTTGAGAGAATTCAGTCTCTTTTACTATTGAAATTCAACCTGAACGCACGTCGAGACTCGCTGCACAATTTTAGTGATACAAATGGCAGCCAATAATGGAAGCAACGATTCAGGAATCCCTGAAACCCCCAACTCTCCGATATATATTTTACACTTGTATATCTAAGTACATACATTAAAAGTTTTTAGCCCGACCGGACTATATTGAGAAATGGGACAGGCCGATCCATTGTGCATCATGTATCGTGATCATAAAAATTGCATAAACTGTTTCGAGATATTAAACTAAGTTCTTAGAATAATTCCAGTTAAGATGTGAATTATACGATCATAAACACGTAAGGAACAGAAAAAGAAGTTGCACAGCGACAGATTGCCTGAAAATGATGATTGTGAAATAGAAGGAAATTGGTCGCTTAAAGTATGCGTAGTAATAATATCTCGGTAAGTAATATGGAGAAATTTGCCCCATAAGGTATGCAATTGGGCTGAAAATGATAAATTGTTGTCAACAGATTCATAAGTTTCCATGCAACTTGTAACTTGAACTTAATTTAAAACCTTGTTTACTATAACGATAATTTTTTTTGGCTAATGCATACTTTAGGGGGCAAAATTATTCCACTTGACTTCTTTAGAACGTTTTTTAAATATGTATATTTGTTTTTATATATGCCATAGAAGAAGTGACAGAACCTTTTAACTATTTTTTAATCGTTAAACAGGATGAAAAATAAAAGAAAAACACATTTGACATCTTTTTTTTTCGAAATCTCTTTTCATTTTTTGTTTTATTTTTTTCGCAGTTTTTTTTTTTGTTTTTTTTTTTCTTTACACATTTACATTTATATCAGATATATGTATGTATATCTATATATACTTTATACTCATTTTTGTTTTCTCAAAAGTTTTGTGTTTTGCATTTTAAAATTAATTTTACATATACAGCTAAAATGATTTTCTTTCAATTTCAATTGTGTGTGTGTGTGATTTTTTTTTTTTTTTGCTTTTGTTTTTTCTTTTTTTTATAGATAGATTAATTTTTTTTTTCTTGATTTTTGCAATACTCCCGATATTTGTTTTTAACTTTTTCAATAATATATATATTTTTAATATAGCAAAAAAAAAAAACAATAATATTAAGTTAAAAATATATATATAGAATTTCTAAAATGAAATCGTTTAGTAAAAATTACACAAAAAAAGAGTAAGTAATAATTGTAATAATTATAATAATAATAAGAAAAACAGGATTTGAATCAAAAGCCATGAAAAACTAACAGAAAAAACAACAGAAAAAAAAAACAATGTCCTTTTATGTCATGTTCCTTTCCTTTCCTATTTGCTTTCTCTATTGTTGTTGTTGTAGTTGTTGTTTATTTGTTTTAATTCTTCTGTTTGCTACAGTGAAAAGTGAATCGATTGGTTTCTGTTTCTGTTTCCTGTTCTTAATTCTATACATTTAGCAATTAAACATTTACACTCAAAAAACATTTACACACATACAATTATATTTTGTTGTATTCACTTTTTTTTTTTGTATTTTTCTTTTTATTTGCTTTTCTATTGAATTGAAACTTTTTGTTTTTGTGTTTTGTAATCATTTTTTTTTTGTTGTTGTTTTGTTTTTGTTTTTGTTTTAGAAGCTTTTGTATTTTTGTTTCTACTTTAATTCCATTTTTGGAGTTTTCTTTTTGTGTTTCTTCGTGTGAAAATAAACTTTATTAAGTGTTTTTCTGTTTCAGTTTCTGTTTTTTTTTTTTAAGGTTTTTCCATTTGCTATGCCAAATTAGAAAATTCAAAATATACAAAAAATAATAATTTTTCTTGTGTTTTTTTGTTTGTTATTTTTTCTCTTTTTTGTTTTGGCAAGTGCCCCCTCCCTTCTCGCTTTCCGACCCCCCACAAACTTTCGCTTTTTGTTTTTTTTTTGTTGTTGGTTTGTTTTTTGTTGTTGTTTTTTTTTACAAATCTTGCCCTAAAAACATGTATATCAAAAAATGTGTATAGATACATATATATATATATATATAGAATTATTTATATATATGTATGTATATGTGTATGTATTGTTTGTTTTTTTTTTTCTTTTTTTTTGGGTCGACAGTTTTTTTCCCATGTTTTCTTTTTGTAGGTATTTACAAAATATAAAAAAATTTATGCTCTGCCTTTTTAATTTTCTCTTGTTTAGTGTTTAGGTAAATACATGTACACATATATATATGTGATAGATGATATAGTTTTATTCTATTGTTCCTTCTTTTAGGCTTGTTTCCCCCTCCACATTGCCCCTCACAGGCCAACAAATCCAATCCAAAACTAAATTCATTCAATTGTTGTTGTTGTTGTTGTTGCTACTGATTATTATTACTGTTAAGGAGATATTTTTTTTCTAATACTTTTCATTTAACACAAAACATATACATACAAACATTAAAACACACATATCCTACACACACACACACAGACATTGACAATAAAAAAAAAACCAAGAAATATGCTCATAAAAATATATAACACTCAATTTCTCTCTCTCTCTCTTAGCTTACATCAAAAATGTCCATGTCAACATGTATATATATATATATATATATATATATATATATATATATATTGTTGTGTGTCCTTTGCATGTCTGTCTTCTTCTTCTTGTGGTTTACGACAAGCTACAGAAAATGAATGCGAAATATAGAATCTTAAACTACTCTGCAAACTATTAAATCACAACGAATTCTAAAACATTTTCCTCTTCTGCAGGAAGCAAAGCATAATATCATTATGGTAAGAGAAAAAAAAAAGTTAAGAGGGGAAAATTCCAATGTAAGTACAGTGAAAGCTCTATTGAAAACACGGAAAAAGGTGTACGCTTATGGAAACTTTCACTGTATTCGTTTTCACCTAGCCTTAAAAAAATGGAAAATTAATGCCAAGTTACAAAATTTTCTATATCAATAGCTTGATCTCTTTCTAAATCGTGTAAGTGAATTGATTTTTTGTTCGAAAGCAAAAACAACACAATGCAACACAATTTGTTGCACCATGCAGTAAATTAATTTGTTAATTATATAAAAATATATTAAAAGAAAAAAGAAAAAATTGAAAGTTATTATAAAGACGGGAATGCGCTCTCCTGCTGCTGCTGCTGCTAAGTAGGTAAATGGGTAGTTGGGGGTGGGCGGTGTACGGGGTATTATTTTGTTTAGTTTTGTTTTGTGGTTTTGCTTTTGATTTTAGTTCTCTATTACATACATATATATATATACTGTATATATATATATATATCTTCTATATAACACATTTACTAGTCACACTGATTGATTAATATTTATATATATATTTATATCTTTATTTATTTCATATATTGAGGCTGCTGCTGCTAAATATTGCACATGCACACACAAAAACACATACAAACACACACGCACACACAAAGATACACACACGCACACACACACACACACATGCTTATACATTCAGAAGATTTACAAGTGAAACAAATGGGTCTTGAAAAAAAAAACTGTAGAGAACACTGCTTGCTTGCTAATTGTAGCTTGAAATCTGCTTTTTGATTTTCAAGCAGTGTTCTCTCTCTCTCTCTCTCTTTGTCTATTGGCAGCCCATGGAATCATTTGTAGTTATAAAGTTACAGCTATTTTCATGTGTGGAAAACTTATCTATAGTTCTCTATATCATATACACACACATATATATATATATATATAAAGATATATACATACATATACATTATACATATATATATGTATGTATGGGAATAACATATTATTTTGATTTGTTGGTGTTTGCCAGATTTGTCACATCAATTTCGAAAATCTTTTGGGTTTCATTTAGTTTTAGTTATAGGTTGTTTTTGTTTTCTAGTTTTACTTGGGTATGTGTGTGTGTATACATATACAGTGAAACCTCGATATAACGAACTTCGTTATAACGAAAAACCCAATATAACGAATTTTTTGTTAAGTCCCTTGAAAGGACTAAGGTTTTACATTTCAGTACCTATAGCGAATCAATAGATATAACGAATAATTTTGCGATCCCCCTCAGATTCGTTATATCGAGGTTTCACTGTACATGTATATATATATATATATATATATACTATAGTTTATAAAGCGTTACCCATTTTGGTGGTTTCTGGTTTTACAACAGCGCAAAAGTTTGAATTCTTCGTGTTGTTGTTGTTGTTGGTTTGTTTGTTTGTTTGTTTTGTTTTGTTTGTTTTATAATGATTTTTTTTGTGTTACATTTATAATTGTGTGAGTGTGTGCTACATGAATCTAGTATATGAATGAATCCTATATACATATATCGTATATATAGTATTACAGATGTATGTGTGTATATGCAATATTGTGTTTTTGTTGTTGTTTGTGGTTTTTTTTTTCTTTTTTTCTTTTTTTTGCTTTATATGTTTTTACTTTGAGAATTAATGTTAATTGTTTGATTCGTGTTGTTGCCCTTTGGTTGCATGTTGTTACGTGTTTTGTTGTTGTTGTGTGTGTGTTTGCCATGTATAAAAAATTATGCATTCAAAAATAATTTGATTCTTTTTGATTTAATATTATCTCAATATTTTATCCATATCTCTTAGTTGATTTTCACAAAATCGATGCTAAATGTTGGGCGGAACTTGTTTGCTGTTGTTGTTGTTGTTGTTGCTGGTTGCTTGTTGTTGTTGGTGTTTGTTACATAAATGACGGCGACGTGGCGTTGCTCAATGATGTAAGTATGTGTGAGTTTGTTGTTTATTGTGTCCGTGTGTGTGCCAAAAGAAAAAAAAAACGATTTGAAACAACCACATTTGTTGTTGTCGTTGTTCTTGTTGTTCTTGTTGTTGTTGTTGTTGTTGTTGTCGTAAGGTGGGAGCTGTTGCACACAAATCAATTGTTTAATGTGTTGTTGTTGTGTGTTGGTTGTCTTCTTGCCTCATTTAACTATCATCATCATCCTTTATTCTTCATCCTTCATTCTTTATTTTTCATTCACTGTGCCGTAGTTCTGCTTCGCATCAAGAATTCGAGTTTATAATTACGTTTCTTGTCCGATTGATGAAAACCTGCAGAGTATAGAAAAACAAACAAACAATTAATAATTTTCCCAATTCACTATCTATCTATATAAAATACTCTCAAGATTTGGACTACTTTAAATACATAATCGTCTTGAGTCAGCTGGAAATCGTTCATAATAGTCTCTAATAGTAATTTGGGTGAGCTGATCACGGCTAAACCAAAAAGTATGCTATAGGAATTCGAAAAATTAACATCTTTTCAATTTTAAACAATTATTGGAATATTATGCATCTAAAAAATTGTTTAGTACTAATGATTGCAAACAAGAGCTTTCTAAACTCTGTTTTTAACCTTCTATAGTATACTTTTGGGTGTCTATTTCCAACCCCAGATCCCCTTCTGGTTTCACAAAATCTGGATGTGATGCAGTCAGAATCAGTGTACCAGAAGTAGTTTTTTACTTCTCCACCGTCTGAATTGTCAGACCTCCCACCCAACCAATTTCGTCATTTCGGATAACAAATCTTGCGTAATTTTTGAGACCACCCTTTGTTATCTGTCTCTGTCTCACTCTCTTTCTCTGTCGCACAATTTACTCATGAGACATATGTATGTAAGTATGTACATATGTATGTGTAGGTACGTCATGTCTGTCGTTCGTTTGTTTGATTGAGTTGCGCGTTAGCTAAGTTTGGGTTACCATTTTTTTTGTCCTTGTGACGCATAAAGGACATAAAGGAGAACCCGACAACGAAAACGGAATACGTCAATGGCCTAGGATATAGGTTTACATACATATTTTGGTCAAGAATTTGAATATAATTGGATAATTATAGTTAAATGATGGATGTCTCAATTTTGTAGATACTTCTTCTTTGGCTTTCTTTATGCTAAATTAAATCCTAATTGTGGATTCTTTTTTGTGTGTCCTTGTGATTGTTCCACAAGTGGCGTCTTATGGGTCTTACCATTTGCAGTTCCAGGTGATGCTGGCACTGTGGTTGCCATTATGGTGGCACCGCCATTTAATGCTGCAGCAGCTGCGCCGCCGGCGGCGCCATGAATCTTGAGACCGACAGCAGTTTGGCCATGTCGGGAGTCAAGCAAATGCGTCGTTGTTATCGTCTGCGATTGCGTCTGCATGGGTGGCGATGATGATAATGTTGTTGTTGAGGATGGTGTGACAATTGCCCCTGCCACCACTGTAGAGGATAAACTTGTTGTCGAATTGCTGCTGGGCGATGTATTGGATGATGACGATGACGTCGATGATGACGACGATGAGGATGATGATGATGATGATGAGGAGGACGAGGATGATGATGACGATGACGAGGATGATGATGACGACGATGATGAGCCCATAAATGAGGCTGACGACGAGACACCGCTCGATGATGAGCTTGGCGATGGTGATGGTGTTGACGGGGTGGGAGAGCCACGTGTAATACCAGCAATGGCACCACCACCTCCTGCTGTTGTTGTTGTTGTGGTTGTTGTTATCAGTGGCAAATTGGCGGGACTGCCTGCTGGACTGCTGACAGCAGCAACAGCACCAGCAGCAACAGCAACAGGGGCAACGGCAATGGCCGAGTTAGTCGGCGATAACACTGCAATTTGATTATTCTTGAGCAAACCCAATGCAACGGTAATTGCTGTCGTTGTATTTGGTATTGAAATTGGAGGGGCATTGCTTATGCTTGAGGTTGTGTTTGAGGTGCTGGTGGTGGTGTTGTTGTTGTTGTTGTTGTTGCTCATGTTGTTGTGATGCTTGTTGCTGCTGGAGTTGCTGATGTTGTTGTTGTTGTTGTTGTTGTTGTTGGTGGTGTTATTGATTTTATTTTGTATCACAGATGACATGGCCGCTGTTGTTGTTGGCCCAGCGGTTGCAAGCTACAACGAGAGTGCGATAGAGAAGGCAAAACAAAGTTATCATGAGAATTGTGGCAAAAACAAAAAAAAAATTAAATAAGTAAGACGTCTCGCCGACTTAGGTATACCATACACACCAGTAAAACAAAAATTTCAAATTTATTATAATACATATGTATCTCAGTAGCACACTAGCGCCGCCACTAGAGCCAACGGCCAAACACGTTTATATGCATAACTTGGCTATTTGTAGTCCGATTTTGATTTGAAATTTGGTATATAATATCTTAATAATTTAAGTGTGCCAAATTTGATTGCACAACATGGAAAATTACGGGAGATAATCGAGTTTTTTCAAATTACGTCAAAAATTTTAAATAAACTTGATCACTTTACATACTACACGAGTCTATAACCAAATTTGGTGGCTGTAGCTTTGATAGTCTACGAGATCTGCGTGTTTATACGGACGGACATGGCTAGATCGACATGGCTTGGTTGATACTGATCAAGAATATACATATATGTATACTTTATGGGGTCGGAAAAGCGCTTCCTTCTGCCATTTCACCCTATGAGTGTATGGTATAAAAAGTAAACTCTTCACATTCAATTTATTTGAATAACTTAAATTTAGGTTAGTTCTGTCAACTCCAACTCCAACTACAACTCACCCCAGTTGCACCACAAATAATGGGCGATGTGGTGCCATCGAATAGTATGGGACGTACTACGGCAACTCCAGCTACTGCTGTTGATGTAGTTGCCAGGCAGACGGCTTCATTGACATCTGAAAAAAGCAAAAACAAAAAAGAACATACATGCAGTTTAGTTTATAGTCTCTCTCTTTCTCTCTCTCTCTCTGCCCCTTTGCGATTGCATAAACTGAAGGTCGGAGAGGCGTTAGGCTCGTAGATAAATTGTATTCAAAACTTGATCTAGTTTTTCATTTCATTTTGATTTTTGTCTCACCTTTATCATTTATTGGAATGCTCTGATCCGTCGTATCCCTTTTGAGGCTATTCAAGCGTTTTTGCAATTCAATTTTCTTTTTCGCCTGACGCTCCAATTCAACATCCTGTTCGCGTTCATGACGATCCAATTGCTAAAATACAAACGGAATATGTGTTTATATTTAGTTTGTTTAGTTTAGTAAGGGATTATTGCAAAAGTACCTACCTTGACGATTTTGTATGCCTTCTCGAGTATTACCAAATTAGAGATCTTTTTACGATCCTCGTCTTTGAGGAGAAGCTCATTCTTTAATTTGTCATAGCATTCCTTAAGATGGGCACGACGATTCTTTTCCAGTTTATTGTGTACCTCCCGAGTGCCCGCCCTGGAATTGCAGTATTAAGTATGTGTGTGTGTGTGTAGTTTACTCTCTCTCTTACCCATTACTGTTCGAACTAATCGTTCGCCTGCGTCCACCAGCACCAGCGGCTGCTGCCAATTGAGATCCTGTTACTGGAGCCGATGACGACACATTGGAAATTGCTGCCGCTCCAGACGCTACAACAATCGATGATAATGATGAGGATGCTGATGCTGATGCTGTTGTCGCCCCCTGTGATTGGCCATTGATCAGTTGTCTATATGAGGCGCCATTGAATGTGGATGGCGTTAATGTGGCAGCTCCTCCTCCACCACCACCTTGTCCACCTCGTATACCACCCACATAGCTCATATGGGCATCGACGGCATTACCAATAATTAGGCCACTTATCTGTTGCGATTGCGCTGAAAGTTTATGGGAGGATAATGAATTGGAGCGAATTCTTGAATGAGTATCGATCACTTTGCGGCTACTCATGGGCGGTGGGGTGAGTGGCACTAGTGATTTTGTGGTTTCGCTGGAGATTTTATAGGCTGTAGTCGTGGGTGGCGTGAGTGAAAAGATACTGCTATTGTTGATTGTAGCAGCAGCAACAGCAGCAGCAGTAGTATTACCACCAGCAGCAGCGGCGGCGGCGGCAGCAGCAGGAGATGAATAAACAAAACATTTGCGAGGTAACTCGGAACCCAAATTGTTGCCAATTATCTTATGTTTCAATAGGTTGATGTTGTTGTTGTCCCCAACAGAAGAACTACTAATGTTGTTGTTGTTGTTGTTGGCTGTGGGCGCTGTTGCAAGTAGCATAAATGCCGCAGCAGCTGCTGACGATGCTGGTGACACAGAAGAAGATGATGGGGAGGTGCTGCTGCCATTGTTGTTGTTCGTAGAGGCACCAGTTAGTTTTGTTGTTGTTGTTGTTGCCACTCTGCCATTGCCACTGCCACTGCCATTGCCATTGCTGTTGCCTGTTGCTGCTACCACTTGTTGTTGCTCTTGTTTTGCTTGCGTGTAGATTGAATTTGATGAGGAATTTTCATCCTCTAAATAAATCGAAAAATAAAATACAGAAAAAAAAAGAGAAAAAGAAAAAGGAAAAAATTAAAAATAAAGAACAAATATAAAAAACAAAAATCGAACAAAAAAAGTGTGGATAGTACAGAGGGAGGGGAAAAACCCGAAAAGGAACCCAAATGGGAAGCAGAAGAAGCATTAACTATGGCGAGATCGATTGTCGTAAGTTCACGGTTGGATCCAGGGGCAGAGGAGTCCTGATACTACTTTAAATAATTTCGTCTATTTCTTTTTTTATCAACTAATGAATTCACGAAATGGTCATGCAGTTTCGATAGGTTCTCATCATCATGCACGAAAGATCTAGTTCAATTTATTTGCGGGAAAGGTCCGATTAAAATTCACAATTTCGACTCGTTAATTTTCATAGATTTATCGAAATTGCACCTATGTATTTAAAAACTCACAAGGTGAAATATATTCATTTCGGGAGGAAATGGATCCGTCCCATTATCCCCTCAGACTGAAAAGTAATGCCTTCATACCGCCTCCTCCCCGAAATTATATTTTCTACATGGAAGTAGATCCTTATTGATAGACTTGGAGAAAATCATAAAGATCTGAATGAAACATCGTAAGTAATTCGCCCGAATGTTATGCAACAACAACAATCGAAGGAATGGGTCATGGAGAAGTTAACCCTCCACCCTTCTTCTTGTTTCAAAACTAATTTATTTACATTATCTTCCCACCCCGAGCAATTGTCAGTCTCTTTCGCTCTTTCTCTGTCTGCCACTATCTATTGGGGCGGCGGCGGCGGCATTTACTCATTTGCCACGTGATAATGACACGCGCACGCGACTGCACACACGCACACACAATTACACACACATACACACGCGCACTATACCATCATAATGACGATAAATCCATTTCTTTTTGGGTGTCATCGGCACCAAATGCTCATCCACCTCTTGCCTCTCCTCTTGTTGTTGTTGTTGTTGTTGTAGATGATTTTGCTGTTGCAACAAGGCATTGAAATGTGCCAACATTTGAATAATTATTTCATATTGTTGCCACCGATCCATTATATACATATATATATATATATAAATTTGTTGTTGGTGTTGTTGTTGCACGACTGAATTGAGTTAGCAAAGAAACTAGATTGATGTCAGAAGAGCTCAAAAATCACAGCTTAAACGTAATAATGCAAATTGTGATCAAGAATTGTTGCATATATTAATAAAGCACCAGTTACTAAGACCGAATTGACCTAGAGAGAGAGAGAGACTGAGAGAAATACACTAGCTCGCATAACTCTGCTGCCAAACAATTGCAGAAAAAACAAAGTTTTGGTAAGTTCTTTGATCAATTACTTTCCATTCAGCAGCATTTCATAAAGTTTCTGACTGAAATGATCTCAATTTTGTAATACATATGACCCATCTGTCGAGAGAAAATGGTATTCCAGTCATGAAAACTTTTGGACAAGTTAAATATGATCACTTTTAAGAGTCTTAGCTTTACTTTTTGTTATTGTACCCAAATAAATCAGATTTTGAGCATATGGGAGAATCATTTTTCGTATCTTTTGTTAATCAAGTATAAAAATAATCAATTTTAATCAACAAGAGGATTAAAAAAGATTTATCGTGGTGAGTTTTGATCAAAATAATCTTCCAAATGCTGGGTTGGGTTGGGTCTAATCTGTCCAGGAGTGCATATATGTAAATACAGTATACAGTAAGGTGGGCAAATTTTTGTCGGCCCAAAACCGTACACCCAAATCAAATTCTACGCAGAATTCTAGAAAATTGCGAAAAAGACGAGATTTTGCCTTTTTTTGTGGGGTTAAATATGTATTTATGAAATTACATACATAATTGAAAAAAAAAAAAACGCAAACGAACTAAATATAATTGGGAAAATGCATTTCTTTTGTTCCAAATACCTTAACTATTTCAAAATATACCCCAAAAATTGAACGATTTTGTGAAATTCGAAAATATGTTCATATCGGAAAAGTAGTTTTTGTTCTTCTCTGACTTTATTATGTATTTAATAATATCTTAGGGCGTTTTCTTCGTCGTCTTTAATTTTGTTTACTTTAACTTTTTAACTCTGTGTGTGTTTCAAGTGATAGTTTTTGTAAAAAGGGTTCGAAAAACAGGTTGGAACCAAGAATAACCTAACCTTAATTAACAATTCGTGTCATTGGCCAGCCTTGAAATTATAGTGAATAACAAAGGATACGATAAGAAAATAAATTTGCATGTACAGAGACATAATAATGTCAATATTAATGAGCTATTTACATATATTGTTGAATAATGGACAACTGATAAAACTAAATGTTTGTTTCTCCAAGTGTACACAGATTTATGCAAGAAGGTGCATACATACATACATATATACAAATATGTATGTATGTATTGAAATACATTTGCATTATTGTTGTTGCGTGCTTTTAGGCGTGATTTCCAATCAATTTTATTGAATAATGAAAACAAAATAATGTTAGAGAACCGAGCGAGCTAATTGGAATGTTCAGTTGAAAAAAAAAACCTTAAACTCCAACCCTTTTGACCGACCAAAAGTTTCCCCATCATCCTGCTGCTGGGGTCCACCTACACCAAACACGCATTGCAGACGTGTACATACATATGTATGTGTGTTTGTATGTATATATGTGCATGTTTGTGTATGTGGTTGAGGAGCCAGGAGCAGCAGAGCAATGTATAAAAATAGAATTTTCCCAGCTCACAAGCTTTTTTGCAGCAAGTGTTTTTATCTCTCTCTTTGGCACTTCAAAATTTGTCTTCTCCTTCTTACACATTTGCTTGCATAATATGCACATTTGAAGTTTTTAGCTCTCAGCTGATGAGAAGAGTATGAGTATGTGTGTGTGTGCGTGTGTATGGAAAGCAGGAAATGAAAACAAGTACAAATACGGGAACGGGAACGAAACGAACGCTCCACAAGGAGAAGCGGAACAAGACGATGGTAATGTGCATGCGGAGGGGGGTTAGGGAGTATGGTAGGAGAAAAAAGTGAGCGAACACAACTACAAAAACAAAGACACAGCTGTCCAAATATTACAGCAACAAAAACAAAAGGCAAAGAGCCAGAAAGAAATGTTGTAAGTAAATTAAAAACATAAAAAGCAAAGAAAGCAATAAGTAGAAAAAATTAGTAATATTAATGAAAAGGAAAGACCAACAAAAGAAAAAAAAACCACAACATAAAATAAAAAAGAAAAAAAACAGGCAACAAAAATGCGTACAAAGTTCATTGACTTTGCTTTACATGAGAGCGTAAGAGTAGAGAGCGAGAGAGAGAGCGAGAGCTAACCAGTGTATTTGCAAACACAAAGAGAGAGAGCACGTGGGCGCTCTCACACTCACTTACTCTCTCTCTCTCCCTCTCTCTCTCTATTGCTTTGCAATCTGTATTTTGTTTTTGGTATGACTAATTTTTTTGTGCAGCGCGAGAGAGAGAGAGAGCGACAGAGAGTAAAAGAGAGGGACCCTCACAAACAGAATGACGTGACCCCAAACAACAACAACAACAGCAACAAGTACAAGCGTACGTGCGAAACACGACTAAGCGCATGGCAAAAAAAAAAGTAGAAGAAAAACACAAGAGTAAAAATCGAAAAAAAAATTAAATAAATGTTGACAAACAACAACGAAATAAAAAAAAAAACAACTCTAGCAGACCAAATGAGCACAGCAAAAGAAGTATGTAGAAGCAAAAAAAAAAAAAACACAAAAAGAGGAATACAAAAACAAATTTCGAGAATCAATGGCACGACGTAATACGACGACTATGGGAATACCCTCCCTGGCAGAAAAAGCTGATGCAATGCAAAGTAAATTTTGAAACTACAGTACAGTGAATCCGCTCGTGTGGGCGGGCGGACTTCATCTCCGGGAGATTTTGGCGACTATAGACTTTTCACTGTATGTTGAGCGTTTGAAAAGTCTTTAAACAAAACTACAGTGAAAACTCTTTTACAGTCCAGTCCCAAAAGCATGATTTCTATACAAAATTCGTTCCTACAGAAGGACAAAAATCCTGGTACCTTTTACTGCATCTACCTTTCTCTAAAGTCACGTGAAATGATATAAAATTTCGAAAATTATCTTGTTTAATTTAATTTAATTTAAATTGAAAAAAAGAGAATCCAGACACATGAAATCTATGCAATTAACTCCTATTTTTTTATTCCGGTATTCAGTTTACCGGATGTAAAGCGTAAAAAAACACTCACACACACACAGACACCTCCACCCACCCATATATGTATGTACCTTGGGGAAGAAGAGACAGCAGCACCACCTTGCTCGCCCATCACCTGCAACAAAATTTAGCACATGCCAATTTCAACGTAAAAAACAGCGCGCTAAAAATATAACGGTACCTGCTGCTGCTGCTGCGGCTGCCACGCTTGCAACCTGCGTCGAGAGAGTACGGCGATTGGAGAGAGAGAGAGAGAGCAGCAAATACAACTGACTGACTAACTGTCTGTCTGTGTGTGTGTGGGTGGTACAGTGCGCGCCCACGCAAAGTGCAGGGTAACGGAGGAAGGGAGCACAACAAACAAGGTCAAAACAAATATAAATGCAATTCAATCGTCGCGCCCCTTCTTTGCCATCACCCTCCTTCGCTCGCTCTCTCTGTCTTTCTGGCCAAGAGAATAAAATCGCAAAAGCAAGAGCGCACAAGCAACGGAGCAACAGTTTTTTGGTTTTCTTTTTTCAAATTTTCGTGATGAGTCAAAAAAAAAAAATATTTAAGGAAGCTGCTGGCTGAGAGAACAGAGCCAACAACAACAAAACTAGCAATTACGCTCACTCCAATAGAAACAAGTGACATGCTAAACAAATAACCGCTAACCGTATAGGTAATTACGGTTAATCTACCCACAACTAAATCCATTCGGGCCCTCCATTGTTGCCATTTTAGCGTTTTTCACTCAAAAATGGCTGAAATGGCAACAGTGATTTGATCGGGATTGACGAAATCAATGAAAGTTTCCCCCTCAAGTGAATGAGAAACTTGATTGCGATTGTTAGGGGAGGGAAGGGGTGTCTCGTCTGACTGTTCTGTTTATTCATTCTTTGGGGACAACACTTACCCGATATTATGGCATTGCGACCTTCACTGTGGCGCGATGAAGAAATTACCGCCTCCAATTGTCCATTGATGCAGCTGATGGTCGTCGCGGAGTTGTTTATTATTGGTGGGGACGGGGATGAGGATGATGCTGTTGTTGATGATGACGCTGACGATGATGCTGCAACGACGCCGGCGCCGTTGTTGCCGCCAACAACAAACTCATAATCCAAATGGTGGTGTTGTTGCTGTTGTTGCTGCATCTGAGCAGCTAATAATTGACTGCGCACATTGTTGCTGCTGCTGCTGCCGCCGTTGGTATACAATGCAGGTAATGTTGTTGTTGCTGTTGTTGCTGCTGCTGCTGCTGCTCCAATAATATTGCCGTTGCTTAAGCCATTTGCCGCGGGTTGCGTTGTTGCAGCAGCAGCAGCAGCTGTTGTTGATATTGTTGTTGCTGCTGCTGCTGCAGTGTTTCTATTGTATTGGCTTGTGCTGTTGTTGTTGTTGTTGTTGTTATTGTTGTTATTGCTGTTACCGTTGCCATTGAAGAACTGCAACGGCAACGGATGTTGTTGTAGCTGCTGCTGCTGCGGCAATATCAACGATGATTGCGGGGGGGATGGTTGATGGTTTTTATCGCGCTGCTCAATAAATTTGGCAGCTTGCAATAGCACTTTTATGCCCCCGCCCGCTAACATAGCCAACGACGACTAAGCTTGGACACGCACACACACACACGCTGAATATCACACAATACACACACACACGCACACACACACACACAGTGGCACTCACACAACGCGGCGAACACTTAAAAAACAAACTGGCAAAGCACGAGACACAAGAGAGTGAGATGGAAAAAAAAGAGAGCGCGAGTGAGTTGTAAGAGAGAGAGCGCCAAAGAGAGACAGCTTTTTTGTTTTTGTGCGTTTGTGTTGTGTGTTGCTTTTTCTTTTTTCTTTGTTTTTTTTTTTTTTTGAATCGCGTCGCGACACGTTTACAATTGTGTTAAGAGAGTTATTTTCAGGTTTTCCTTTTGGTTCGGTGGTTGTCTTTTGTTGTTGTTGTTGTTGCTGGCGTGGGTTGCAATTTTCCTTTGTTGTTGTTTGGTAGTAGTTGTTTTTGTTGTTGTTGTTGGAATAAGCACAGTTATTTTGTTGTTATTGTTTTTGGCTGCAGAGAATAAAGAAAAAAGTTTTAAAAAAAGCTTCTCTCAACAATTATTGTTTTTTTTTTGTTTTGTTTTTTTTTTACATTTGTTTTTGCTTGAGACATGCCACAAAATAGACACTTCCACCTTTGAATGCTTCAAAATTAAAAATTGTTCAAATTTAAACAAAATAAAAAACATTTCAGATATTCTTGCTTCTTCTCCCACAAATTTCTCTGCCTCTAAGTGTCCACACAAACAAAGTCATTAAGGTGCAAAAATCCAATTGGGACGTTCGTATTGGAAGTTGCATTTTAACAGAATCTCTTATCCACACATATTTATCGATAGGTAATTAACTGCCGAAATTAACTTTGTCTTTATCGATTCATAGTTGTTGTTGTTTTTTTATTATTCCAAAACAGAGAACAGACACAAGAAAGCAGCTGTTGCGTTTGCGCCAATTGTGCACAGCTGCGTGGCAGTTAGGCAGCAAACGACTGCGCGGCAGCGGCCTCCAACCAAGTAGCCAACAAGTTGCAGTGCAGCAGTAACACTGCTTCTGCTGCTGCCGCTGCTAACAGAGACGCTGCAGATCCTTTCATCAATGGAAAAACATTTGACGCGTGCGCGCAGTGTCAGCTGCTTTGCCATGTATGTGTGTGTGTGTGTTTTTGGGGCATTCAACTATGGGCATCATGTGTGTGTGTGTGTGTGTGTGTTTGGGAAAGCAAGTTATGTTGCATTGTTCTTGTTGTCATAATTTATATGAAAAGGTCAAGGGTCGTGGCTGCTGCAGCCGGCGGTAACTGTCATTGTCAGCTGTCGCTGCTTACTGAGAGATAGAGAGAGAGAGAGAGGAGGCATTGACAATAAGCAAACAGCAGACGTACACACACGGAAAGAGAGTGAGAAAGCTTTGCGTGGGCGTTGCAGTAAATCCTTGGGGAGGTGAAGTAGTTTACCCTGCCCCTTGACATTAAACATTCAACAGGAGTAAGGGAGAGAGAGAGAGAGAGAGACAGAGAGAGTAAGAGATAAGAAAAGGAAGTAAGCAAGTAAGGAAACAACAAATAGTTAATTTGATGGTAGCGTAGAGAAGTAATTAGAAAAGGACAGACAGAAAGAGAGAGCAGCAGAAAGGACTATTTGGCGATACAGGGAGAGAGAGAGGGTGGAGAGAGCGTATAAACTCAAACGGTAAGGCAGCGCGTGGCAATGTACTACTAAATATTCAAATAAGATAATTGCTTGCAAAGTTTTCTGATATCCAAATAAAATATTTACGTATATTAGGACAAACTGTAACTAACAAACCTAAAAGGTCATGAGAAATTAAATGATCAAGTAATGAAAGATACTTGGTGTTGGTATATTTCAAATATACGTATGAATATGTATATCAACATACAATATGTATGCATAAAAATATATAAATATATATCTGAAAATAGGGTTGTTGTTCCTCCTAAATGGATAATTTAAATATCAGAATAATAATAAAAAAAAAAAAAGCTTTCGGGTATTTTTTTTCTGTATTTTTGCTGCTAGAAAGTAAAAGCAACAGACAAAAATATCAAAATTTTAATGCTCAGAATTTTTTTTTTGATTTTGCACACACAAACACAGTTAAAAAGAGCGAAAGACAGATAGAGGGAGAGAAAGAGAGACAGAGACAGTCTATGTTAATGGCCAAGAGAGTGACAACGACGACTTTTCTCTCTCTTTTTCTTTCTCTCTCTCATCACGCACTTTCTTTTGCATTTTTCTTTTATTGTTGCTAATTTTCCATGTGAAAAACGAGTGTTCAAAGCAAATGTGCAATTCATTTGCTTTTTGAAAACCAAAATTAAAATTTAGTATGATTTTCTACACACACACACACACACACACACATACTCAAACGAGCACACCTACACTCTATATGCAGCTATAACAAACTATGTAGATGTATTTAAAAAAAAAATAAAAATAATCATAATATACCAGAAATTTATAATAAAAACTGATGCAAGTTTTCTTTTGTATAATGACGTATGTATGACGAACGTCGGCGACGACGACGGCGACAGAACGACAGCGACGACGACGCGCACAACACGGCTAAACAACGTATAATGATGAGAAGAAACGTTGACAAACTGCCAAAGCCAACGGCTAAAAGCAGCAAGCAAAAGTCTCTGCCTCTGGTTCAGTCGCTGTCACTGTACGCGAGAGAGGAAGAGAGGAAACAGCTAATACTGAGAGGCGATGTGGGCTTGCTTTTAAGTGTCTCTCTCGCTCTCTGCTTATACATATATATATATATGTGTGTGTGTGTGTAGACAAAAAGCGAAAAAAATAAGAAAAAAGCACGCGCTGTCTCTCTGTATATGTGTGTGCATGCTTGACAGCAGTTGAAAGAGCAAAGCACAAAGAAGGAACAAAAAAATTAAATAAAAAACCCCGCCCCACCCCAGACCCATCATCGGCGAAAAAACTGGTCTTAAAGCCAGCAAAAATACAAAAAAAAAAAACTACGAAAAACAAAATACATATCTCATTACTAAAAAGGGGGAGGACAGGGTTACTAAAAATCACTATTTGCACTTTGAACTGTTTTTTTTCTCTCTTTTTGTTGGTGTATGCTTTTATTTACCGTTAGAATTATAAACACTGGTTAGCTATCTCACTTGCACTTGAAACAGGCGGGGGGAGCACACATAAGTTATACAAAATAAATTCCAGTTGTAATGTCTCGTTTAGTTGTTGTTGCTCAATCAAAATACAATAAAAAAAAAATATTACACTTTATATGTATATTTTTTTTTGGTAATTTTTATATCTTTTTCTTATTGAATTTCTTTCCGTTTCCCTTGCTTTTCTTTTTATTTTTCTTTCATGCCTCTACCCGCACAAATGCAATGACACAAGCAAACTAAATGCTGCCGCTGCTGCGATGGCTTTAACTTTGGGCTGCTGCTGCTGCTGGTCGGACGTCGCCGCAGTCGCAGCATTCGCCAAAAACAACAAAAATAAATGCAACCCTCAGCCAAGAATGGGAGAGCGAGAGAAAGAGCGTAAGCCAAGCAGAGCGCACGTGACGGCTCTGCTTTTGGGTAACTCTCTCTCTGTCTTTGTTTCTTCGCTAGCACTCTGACGAATACTCTCAATGTGTGTTGTTGTTTGTTGCTATTGCCTTTTCTTCTTGCGCTTGTGCATAGCGAAACAGAAACAGGAAGAAAATAACAACAACAGCAGTAGCGACGCCAACGTCGACGCCATGTAATTTGTAAATAGCAGCAGCGGCGGCAGCAGTAGCAGCATAACCAAGAACCAAGAACATTAGGCTGGACCTTAATAAAAATTATCTTATGTGTATGCAGATTTCATCTTGCGGATTGTTAAATTATTTTATATTATGATTATTTAATATCATTTAATTTGCCAATTATTAATTACGTAAATTTCAAACTACGTACTAATAAATAATATACATAAATACATATGCATGTACATACATATGTATGTGTATGAATGTATTATGTATTACGATTTGACTAACATGTCCACTCTAAGATGCTGCAAACAATGGCTTTTGCTTTTGTCTTATTCTCAGCAGAAGCAGCAGCTTAACTCCCCTTCCCATCTTCTTCTACCCGTGATTCTCCCCTTCCCCTAATATTATCACATTGCATCAGTCTTATGCTGACTTTGATGTCTGTCTTTCTCTCTCTCTATCTCTCGTTTTCTCCCCTCTTCCGTAGTAGCTTTTTTATGCACTGTTTCATTTTTATATCATTCCGAAATGTTATGTTGTTTTCGTGTTGTTGTTGTTGTTGTTACATTTTGTTATTGTTATGATGCGTCGACGTCGACAGCAACGCTAGCATCGGAGTTGGAGTAGGCATCGGCATCGGTAATTTCGAAACGTGCTGGCATTTGTGTGGAACGGAACTTGTTTTTATATGTATGCACTCCAATGGACTGAGGAATAAAGACGTCGACATCGTGGATGGAGGAGGAGGTTGATGACGATGACGAGGACGGCGACGAGGGCACAAAGCAATGCTGAGCAAAACTTGCAGCATGCTCCAAACAAAGCAACAACAAATTGTTTGTTTTCATAATTCCCTCTTGCATTTCATTTTGTTCTGGGTTTTCTTACAAGTAAAGGTACATAAGGGTGTTGGATTGAGAGGGGGTGGGTGGGTAATGCTGTGATGTGGGGCGTGCTTGCAACAACGTTGTGATGACGATGCCAGCCAACATTATTCATATAATAAAAAAAATTAAAAAATGATAACCTTGTTACAACTTTTATATACCCTTTTAACGTGTCATGAATACAATTAATTCTCAAATCATGCATTCCCATTATTCACTCTTCATCCATCTCTATATAATATAACATATATGTATTTAAAGTCTCTCAAATAGTCACACTCTTGTTTTGAATATACCTAATGGTATGTATGCACATTTTTGTCGAAAATATATACATATATACTTTTATTGGTTAGAGTATTGTATGTAGAAAAATACAAATTGAAGAAGCAGAGGAAGGTTCATTGTACTTTTTTGGCCACGGCATCGTGCCACACCACCCATTTGGTGGCTTTTCTCGTTTGTTTTGGTTCTCGCCTTTAGCTTTTGGGGTTTTCTAGGTCAAAATTTAAAAATTGAAATTGCCAAATAACCTGAAATGTCTAGAGATTTTTCAATAAACATTTAGTTTTTAAAAAACTTTAATAATTGAGTTTACTTTTTATTTTTGTGTCTAACGGTCTGATTGTCATTTAGTCTACTCATCTATTTGGAGATTCTAGCTTTTTTATGAATTCTCTTGTATAAAATATATATTTTACCATAGAGTGAAATGCTAGTTATACATACACCTACAAAGATTTTCGGGGTCATAAGACACACAATGTTTTGACACGCCCCCTTTCAGATTTATAATTAAAAAAAAAAATGAAACAATAATCAAATTTGCAAACTTAAGATTACTTGTTAGTGTCAAAGAGCCTGCTGCTAAGCCGAAGATTGTTCATTCAAAGTGCAAAATTGATGATGAAGATATCCGATTCCGGAGTTAATCTCCCTACGATATGAACGCCCTATCTTTTTGAAATTTGGTACAAACTTTTATAAGTGTATAAACCTAACAAGTGTTCAATATTTTGATAATCGCTTGGAAAATAATAAAGTTATTGATTGTCCAACTACAGTATGTGAATATAAAAGTAGTAAATTGATTTTAAACTCTATTTTCGAACCATCGTGTCAATATTATATTTAGTGGTCTGATATAGTAGTAAGATCCTAGCTAAATATGATATATATATATATATATATATATATGTATGTATATATTCAAATCTTATTAGATATGTCTGTATGTCAATTGTGATTATCATTGACCTCCTAAAATTGTATCCGCACGTTGCGTCCCTGAACTTGAAAAAGTGCTATTTTTGTAGCCAACTGGTTTCTCCAACAAAAGTCGTGTGTGGTGCGGCTATTTGCACAATTGTATTGGCCGAGCGACACGTGCAGGATAGTACATTTTTGTTTTGCTATATAATATGAAGGGAGTCGCAAGGAAAAGTATCAGTTTGCAACTTCTCCTGACAAGGTGAAGTTAAATAATAGGAAGAGTGCACCATGAAGACAAACATAGCATTCACAGTAATTGGTAGGGATTTTATGATTTTTTTTTTTCATTATTTTGGATTTTAAAATTATTATTTTGTTCGTAGCGGGAGTCCTGATATTCAGCGAGCTAACTGGACTCAGTGGAGCTAAATCGACAGTTAGAACGACAACAACCAGAAGGACAACCACAACGACAAGAAGGACAACCACCGCAGCACCCACCGAAGCACCCACTGGGCCATGTGATTGCACAGCTTCAACGACAACTACAACGGCAACCACAACCACAGTAGCACCCACTGAAGCGCCCACTGAGCCATGTGGTTGCCCAGTTACAACAACAACCACCGCAGCACCCACCGAAGCACCCACTGAAGGGCCCACTGAGCCATGTGGTTGCCCAATTAAAACAACAACCACCGTAGCTCCCACTGAGCCATGCCCAAGCACAACTCCACCTTGTGGACCGACTCCATCCCCTACTACTCCATGTGTAACAACTCGATCATCAACTCCAACACCTTGTGGACCGACTCCATCACCTAGCCCAACCTGTGGACCGACTCCATCCCCTACTACTCCATGTGTAACAACTCGATCACCAACTCCAACACCATGTGTAACAACTCGATCACCAACTCCAACACCTTGTGGACCGACTCCATCACCTAGCCCAACCTGTGGACCGACTCCATCCCCTACTACTCCATGTGTAACAACTCGATCACCAACTCCAACACCATGTGTAACAACTCGATCACCAACTCCAACACCTTGTGGACCGACTCCATCACCTAGCCCAACCTGTGGACCGACTCCATCCCCTACTACTCCATGTGTAACAACTCGATCACCAACTCCAACACCATGTGTAACAACTCGATCACCAACTCCAACACCTTGTGGACCGACTCCATCACCTAGCCCAACCTGTGGACCGACTCCATCCCCTACTACTCCATGTGTAACAACTCGATCACCAACTCCAACACCTTGTGGACCGACTCCATCACCTAGCCCAACCTGTGGACCGACTCCATCCCCTACTACTCCATGTGTAACAACTCGATCACCAACTCCAACACCTTGTGGACCGACTCCATCACCTAGCCCAACCTGTGGACCGACTCCATCCCCTACTACTCCATGTGTAACAACTCGATCACCAACTCCAACACCATGTGTAACAACTCGACCACCAACTCCAACACCTTGTGGACCGACTCCATCACCTAGCCCAACCTGTGGACCGACTCCATCCCCTACTACTCCATGTGTAACAACTCGATCACCAACTCCAACACCATGTGTAACAACTCGACCACCAACTCCAACACCTTGTGGACCGACTCCATCACCTAGCCCAACCTGTGGACCGACTCCATCCCCTACTACTCCATGTGTAACAACTCGATCACCAACTCCAACACCTTGTCGAACGACTCCATCACCAACTGCGGCCCCTCCAAGCAAATGCGGAAACGGATTATGCGGACCCGGTGGAAGGCCATGCAAAGGTTGTCCTTCCCAGGACAAACTTTGCTCCGAGTTACTGAATACCTTGAATTCTCTTACGAAAAAGATTAAGCAATGTGTTTGCGGGTTACCTATCTGGATGTGTTAGAGTTGTTGTTGCTATTACTTGGGCCGCAATTATGAAAACCAAACAAAAAAGCAATTAGTTACTAGGTTCTTAGATATTATGTTATTGTTATTGTTATATCCCCTTGCTTAATGTGTTTTAATGTTATAATGAATAAACCTTAATAATCCTGCAAATTAAATGAATTATTCGGTATCCCCAAAATAATATCAACTCGTGGTCATCTATATTTATACCCTTGTAAAATAGGGCATATTCATGTTTTTACAGGACATTCCAAAATTTCTTTATACGTTTTTTTCAAAAATTACATTTCAAACTAACATTTGCCTACTTTAGGGGGCGGAATTCCCCCATTTTACCATCGTAAAGTCATAGCGTAAGGATAAATGTGAGCAAAATGGCTTATTGTAGTGTTTGTTGTTCTTGTGTTAACATTATTACATTGAGTCGACAGGTAGAGAATCAAATGGCCTTCGCCTTCCCATGCTGCTGGGCAAAGTGCGTCTTGGTTATTGTCTTAAGCGACAGCAGAAATGAGGGAGAAAAGTTCAAAGTGCATGACGAAAGTATAACGGAAATAAAGCAAAGTACATGAAAAAACCTAGTACAAGCTGCCGGTAGGAGAGAGAGAGAGAGAGACAGAGAAAGAGAGGGACAGGGATGGAAACAGAGAGCAAAATACTGATTGTGAGCTAAATGAAGTTCAACATCATCTAAACAAAAACGTGGGCGAGAGAGTGCAGAATCATGCAGAAGTTGCAGCAAAACCGGGTGAGCAAACAAAAACAAAGAACATAAACACCAAAAGAGAGATACCGAAAGCGAGAGACAGACAAAAATAGAGAGAGGGAGTGAGAAATCAAACAAAAATTGGAGCCTGGAGTGGGGGCATAAGATTTCGGAGAAAGAGAGTCCCTGACAGGATGACGAATAAGCATGTAAAGCGATAGTCAGGAAAATGCGTCGCAAAAATACAGCGCAGGTGCAAACAGAGTGGTGTGTGTGTGTGTGTTTATCTTTGTGTGGGAGCATAAGAAACACACAGAAAAAGAGAACGAGAGAGAGGGAGAGAGCGAGAAAGAGAGACACAAACTAGTGAGTCGAGCAAAACACACAAACAGAAACATAGAAGGAAAACAAAACTTTTTTTTTTTTGTTCCTCCAAGCGAATCCCCTTTCTACGCAGCTGGCTGGAAAGGATGTCTAAGAAATTAATGCTTCGTCTTTTCATTTTCAACCAACCAAGTGAAATTTTCGAAAAATATCAAGAACTCACTCATCCTGAAACGAAGATCAAGCTTCAAGGAGAAGAAACAAAAGTTCGTGAAATTAAACCGGAAGATTCATATGTGTACATACAAGACCCGTTTCAAAAGACAACAAACTTGCAACGTGCCACACATTGGGGACTAGCAGCTGAGAAATTCGTACACACAGAGAGTGGAAAGGAACAAAAAAGAGCGAGGCAGTGAGAGAGCGACAAACTAAGAGACAAGCAGAGAGAGAGAAAAAGCAAGTCACGTAGCCACCTTACCATAAAGGTGAATGAAAACCCTAAAGCTGACGCCAACGTCAATGCGAATGGTCTGTGCAACAATTAGTTGCCGCATCATGTTGAGTGAGCGCAGTGAATTGTGTAAGAGGACAAGGTCCTTGCAACTTTTGCTTGCCTGTCGTCTCATAACTATTTATAGCAAAAGTTAGGGGAAAGGCAAAAGTCCATAATGAGAGAGAAAGAGAAAGACAAGCAAATCAAAAATCAAAAATTTCCCCGCTATCAGTACAAAACTAAAGTTTATTTGCATTAAGCTCAACATTCTTGCTCACTTTCTCTCCCTCTCTCTCATTCTCTCTCTCTCCCTCTCTCTCTTTCCTTAATATTTTATATCCCTGTCTGTGTCTGTCTGTCTCCAAAGACTTTCAAGGACCTTACTAAATCAACATATGTACATATTCATAGATAATGAGAATCTATAAAATTGATAGCAATAGCGCTTAATTACTAAATAATTACTAAATAATTACTTAATAATTACTAAATAAGTAGATTATAATACATATGTATAGCTTGAAAATTACTTAAAAAAACAATTTTGACATATTTCTTAGTTCTTTTGCTTTTATTAGTTCTAAAGACTAAATGCAGTACTTTAAATTTTAATATATAATTTAATTTAAGTTAAGTTATAAAATATACTACAAATTGTTTAATAATTTATCGTTTAATTTAAGTTGTAAAAAATACTACAAATTTTTAGATAATTTATAACTTAATTTAAATTATAAAAAATAATAAAAATTATTAAATAATTTTGTTTTACTTTCAACTTTTGGCATAACTTTTCAATTATTATATTGAAGAAACAATTTTATTTATTCCGGTTCAATTTTTTTTTTAAATTTATCAAATTTTTGAAATAAAACCAGAGGGCCGGGGCTAACTTTGACCGCGTCAAAGTTTGTATACCCTTGCAAGTTTTTTGTGTAAAAGGTCTAATGTTTACGAAAGAACGGCTTAGGAAATAACGAACATATTGATCAAAGTCACTGTTCACCACCGATTGTTCCTATGGGAGCTATATGATATAGTCGCCCGATCTTAATCAAATTTGGCACAGTCATTAATAGTTATGCTAAACTGAGAAATATAAATTTTTATGACAATTGCTTCAAAAGTAACGAAGTAATTGACAAAAGTCACTGTTTTCGAAAGATCGTTCCTATGGGAGCTATATGATATAGTCACCCGATCTTGATCAAATTTGGCATAGTCGTTTATATGTGTAATTAACTCACCAATATTAAATTTCACGACAATAGCTCAAAAAATAACGAAGTTATTAAGAAAAGTCACTGTTCGTGACTTTGGCGTTTGTATGGGAGCTATATGATATAGTGATCCGATCCGGCTGAATCCGAGATATACAACGCCTGCAGTATATACAAGCCTACATGCAAAATTTCAGCTCTGTAGCTCTTACGGTCTAGGAGGAGTTTGCGTTGATCCAAACGGACGGACGGACGGACGGACGGACGGACGGACATGGCTATTTGAACTCGTCTCGTCGTGCTGATCAAGAATATATATACTTTATATGGTCGGAGATGCTTCCTTCTATGCGTTGCACACTTCTGACCAAAATTAATATACCCTTTTTGCAAGGGTATAAAAATAGAAATTCGGTTTTCGTACCCAAAATTTTTCCTAAAATTGTCCCTAACTTAAATTGCAAATACTCTCAATGTTTTAACGTTTCTATGTTTAATCCGTATAAAAAGTTTTCTATTTTTTGACCATATAAATAAACAATATGTGTATAAAAAAATTTTAAAAATGTAATGGCCTTTATTTTTTGTTTCAATGTGTCTAAAAAAGGAACAATTTCAATATCTTCCATAGAACAAATTATTATTTTTTAGTTTATCTATAAGGGTGGACCTAGAAAATTAACTAAAAATTTTGTAATTTAAAACCTTCTTGCTAATGGATTGTTTTTTGTAAATGGAATAAACTTTCTTAAGGCAATCAAAATTGGTTCAAAAACTTATAAATTATTATAGATGAACTTGTAAATTGCAGGAAAAGAAATTGTCAAATTCTGAAATGAATCAATCGAGTATGAATCAAAGAGCATAATTATAACGTATATAATTAGTCATACAGTGAAAAAAAAGCGTAACCCACTTTGCTTTATCCCACCTATGTATGTATGTCTGTATGTCTGTATGTATTTCACCCTTCTGTTTCCTATCTTCTTCTTACCTTTCACCAATTGCTTTGACAACGTTAAAGTTCAGTACTCGCTTCATATCAGTTTACTCAATTCATTGCAGTTGTCAACTAAAATGCGTGCCAAAAAAGAACACACACACACACGCACACCCAAACACACACACACACACACACACACACACACGCGCAACTAATGCATAACATGGCGTATGAGTAATGCTTTGGCCATATTAAACCTAACAAATGCATAAGGGGTGACTTGATGAGGGGAGCGCGAACACAAAAATGAGAAAATAATCAAAATGAAAGTAACGCAAGAAAATAGAAAACAACAAAAAAAGAACTCAAAAAGAAACAAAACAAAAAAAATAAACGAAACAAAGTGCCATATTACACGCGGCAAGTGTTTGTTCATTAGAACCGACTCTGCTGGGCCTTTCATGGAATTTCAAATTTTACAAAAAATGCAATACCCAAGTTTTAGACAATACACCGACTATGAGATGCACTTAGCTCACTTTTTTAATGTTTTATAAAGTTCTGTATATTACAAGATATGGAAGATTATTATAGGCCAATTATAATAAATTGTAATCTACAAAGTGAAGCTAAAGAGAGGCCGAAAGTAATTAAAAGTACTTACAAAACAAAACAAAAGGAAGTATAAGTTCGTCTGGCGTCTGGATAAGGAATTTGTGAAAGAGAGAGAGAGAGAGAGAGAGAGAGAGAGAGAGAGAGAGAGAGAGAGAGAGAGAGAGAGAGAGAGAGAGAGAGATAGAGAGACAGAGAGAGAGGGTCAAAAATTGTTATTGTGAAAATGCATACAAAGAACTATTATATATCAAAACATTATGAGCACATTTTATGCATATATGAATATATATGTATATTTCTATATACATATATAGTCAAGGTAGACGTGGATGGATTCCATATACTCACACACACATACACACACAAACTGCCAAGTTCGACAGCTGACAGCTGTTTTAAGCCCATGGATGTTTGTGTTTGTGTGTGTGTGTGTCTTAGTTAACTTTGCTTTAATTTGAAAGAAGCCCAAAAAAAAAAAAAAGAAACCCATAGCATTGGAAACCCTGCAATTGCAATCCTTTGTTTTTTTTAGTTTCGCTTTTTTTTTTTTTGCTTGTTTTTTGCCATTTTGGTTTTTGGGTGGTTATATTGACCAGGTCCTTATGCAATGGAGCCATCAATCAATTGAAAGTTAACCCTTTATCATTCGATCAATCAATATTTTAAGGCTAACATCACAACTCACACAGGCAAAACTTTATAATAGTATGAAAATGAAATTCTTGATTATCGAATTGTAAGTCTAACATTTGGGATTGGATTTTGCTTCTAAAAAAATATACTCCTTTTCAACTTTTCTTAACTTTTCTTCAACTTTGGTCAATTCTTGACACATTGGATCAATTATTTTATGTTGAAAACTTTATACTAAAATGTATATTTATCAAAATCAGATTCTATAATTCTTTCGACAAGAAACATGAATTCTATTAACTTAAAATGAATATATGCACCCTATGGGTACAGTATAAATATATACATATAAGTACATCAGGCAGAAGAAAGCTTTCCTGATCCCATTAAGTATATATATTCTTGAGCAGCATCAACAGCCGAGTCGATCTAGCTATTCCGTCTGTCTATCCGTTCGTATGAACACCTAGATATCGGAGACTATAAGAGCTAAGAGCCACTAAATTTCGTATGTAGACTCGTGTAGTATGCACGGTGATCGTCTAGTTTATTTGTGCCATGCCCACTTCCGCCTCGCAATTAAGATAACACCGATTTTCTCAAAGACTATACTAGCTAGAGACGCAAAATTTGGTATGTACACGGCTTAGTACGCGCTCAGATTGGGATTAATTAAAATTTTTGCCACGCCCACTTCCGTCGCTATGTATTAAAAATGTATTAAAAAGAAACCGAATGACTCCCGCAATTTTCTAACTATCGATATCAAATTTAGTATACTTATTAGTGTTACTAATTCTTACCTACCTACCAAATTTTATTAAAATCGGACTAGATAGAGAACAAATAATCGTAAAAACGTGTTTTACTAGGTGGTTTATAAGGGCGAAGGTGGCCGTAAGGCGAAGTGAGCGAGATAGCATATGCAATTAAGCATGTAAAAAGAATTTAATAGGCATACATTTTGGTCCCTAGGTGCATGGGTATACCAAAGTCGGCGAGACGTCCTACTCACTTCATTTTATTTATAACTGGTTCATATTAATAACCCAATTCGAATGTATAAAATTTCAATACAATGCCGGAAAATAGTCGAAGCGACTTGTATTATGATATAAAACAATTAGTGCTCTTTTGAAAAAGGAATTTCATAGATAATGTTAAGAAATGTGAAAAAGAGGAGAGCAATAGAGTTTTATCTTATATTTCATATATTGTTCACTCATTTTAAAATAAAAACATATATAATGGCATATAGAAATTGTGTACTTTGCTGATATGCAATGAACTTGACTACTTAGATCCCGCATGTCTCTTTTACTCGTATCAGTCATGTGTGCACATACACAAAGGTTCTTACAATGTGAGCGTTAATGCTATATACATGCATACACACACACACACACACACACATACATATGCATATTGACTTTTGTTGCTACAATGCAGATAGAATATGCCTGACTAGCTGACTAACTGACTGGGTGACTGATTGACTGACTGACTGATTGCCCATTGCACTAAGTCCCTTTCAGTTTTGATTATGGGGCCCGGCAGCTCGCTGGCATCTCCATTAATGTCCTATTGTTGTCGTTCTTGAGACTATATGCGTGAGAAAGAGAGAGAAAGAGAGAAAAAGAGAGAGAGAGAGAGAGTAAAAGGGAGGGGAATGGACCTAAAACAGATAGGTAAATTATGAACATGACTCAGATTACAGAGTATTTAAACATTCCAGTCTCAACACTTGACTAAATATACATTACATATATGAATTTGAAGATAGTGAAAACGAATTTCGAAAATATACATCAATATGAATGCAACTAAGAAATTTACTTTAAATACATTTTATATACATACATAGAATGATGAAATCAGGTCTAAATGGAAATGCCATGTCGTTAAACAAGGCCATTTAAGACCTGATTTTTTCTAAACTTTTCAGAACATTCTTAAAAATAATTCGGCATCGGGGTTCTAACAGTGCAAAATTTGAAAAATATGACTTTTGAAAAGCTTAAGATTTCTTGTCCACGATTACAGGAAAATTTTGAAATATAATTGAAGTTTCGTTTGAATAACTTAAAAGACAAAGACAACGATTGAACGATCTTTTGCCTAGTCTTATGATATTCTATGCATTCTATGATATAGTTAGTCGATTCTTAATACTCTTGGGAGCAGTCAGTGGTGCATTCTATGATATAGTTAGTCGATTCTTAATACTCTTGGGAGCAGTCAGTGGTGCATTCTATGATATAGTTAGTCGATTCTTAATACTCTTGGGAGCAGTCAGTGGTGCATTCTATGATATAGTTAGTCGATTCTTAATACTCTTGGGAGCAGTCAGTGGTGCATTCTATGATATAGTTAGTCGATTCTTAATACTCTTGGGAGCAGTCAGTGGTGCATTCTATGATATAGTTAGTCGATTCTTAATACTCTTGGGAGCAGTCAGTGGTGCATTCTATGATATAGTTAGTCGATTCTTAATACTCTTGGGAGCAGTCAGTGGTGCATTCTATGATATAGTTAGTCGATTCTTAATACTCTTGGGAGCAGTCAGTGGTGCATTCTATGATATAGTTAGTCGATTCTTAATAATCTTGGGAGCATTCAGTGGTACATTGCATTGATGGTAACCTTAGTAAGTTCATACAATGTATTAAGTACAAACATAAATGATTGTAAGAAAGGAGGTAGTAATCTCTACCCTGCTACACACATACCACACACACACACACACACACACACACACACAATGTGTATGAATGTATGATATGTATGTTTTTATTGGACGACTTTTATGGCACTTTTCATGCACAATTTTCGCATTTCGTTTTCATCGTCTATCTGCTGAGCATTGGGCATGACTTTTAACATTGAAAACGTACGTTGACATAAAAGCAATCAGCACGCGTTCAAAAGCCGACAGTCAAATGGATACACACATGCACATTGAAAGAGATAGACATATGTATTTATGTATGTATTAGAGAGATTCCATACATATGTACATAGAGAGTAAGTGAATAAGTGAGTGAGTCGTTGTAAAGAAAATGCAAGTGCAACGTTGCCTTATAGTCATTTGACACGCACGTCTGGTATGTCTGATGAAATATATCCACCTATCTATGTATATACACAGACACATATGTATATATGTATGTATCTATATGCAGGGTGCTTACATAAAAAGTATCTAAGTGCATTTATCGATATTCAATTGAATGCCACCCACATTCATATACATACATACATATACACTATCGCATACTCTCTTATGGTTAAAGTTGCTCAAAGTTGAATTTATCTTAAGGTCAAACTCATATTTTGCTATACTTTATTACACATCTTCTCACTCGTATCTAAACTGTTCTTAAAACTTTCTAAAGTTGCAGCACAACCACTAAAATTTTAGTCATAATCAATTGATCTGAGTCATAATAGATTAAGTTTTTTCTTTATATTTATTAAGCATTATCTTATATTTCTTATCGATAGTTTACAATTATATTTTATTTGGTTTACAATTTTCTTTTTCCTTCTTATTGTTAGTTATATCACATTATTCCATTGCTATTTTTGGCCTTTTTATGGCAAAAGCCATCTCGAAATTTCCATATAGAGGACTAATTTTTTAACCATTTCGTTGTTTGGTCTTGTTTTGACATCATCATCATCATCATCATCATACCAGTCGACATCATCGACCCGGCTTCAATCTCGTTTGTTTGCCATAAACACAAAAAACAAAAAAAAAAAAAAAAAAGTGGAGCTGCATTTTAACACTTGAACGCTTTTGTCATCCTTTTTTTTTTTGTTTTTCGAGTTTGGGGTTAGCCCTAGACTCGAGTTTTGTTTTTGCCACCCTTAATACTATATGAAACTGGATGTATATTAAACGAGGGTGACTCTTAAAATTTCAGAGACATTTCGACATAATCGACTAACTACTATGACTATGACTATGACTATACTATACCCAATAACCATACGATTTACAAGAACAACTTTCTTTTTTAAAGAACTGCTAAATAAAATGTTTTCAAAACATTTGGTTACATCTAAACTACATATTTTTTCAATTTTCAGTTTAAGATACAAGAGATCGATCTGTTCTTAAACTAGAGGTAAATTTCTAAACTAGGATCTAGGGGAAATTACAATAATTTATCATATCAATAAAAGTGTAGCTAAAGAAAATGTTTTGGAAAACTACGACTTGAAAATTTTCTAGTCTATTATATTATTAAAACGTGTTATTACATTCTTTTAAAATTTGTTTTAGTTTCTTTTTTTCTTATTCTTAGATATCTTAACTATTTTGTGGGCACTTGACTTTGTTGTTTAGCCTAGGTTAGGTTTACATAAAAATGATTTGATCTAGTAAAGGATCGACTTTTATTCATTGTTAGATATGGAAAACGTGCCAAATTACTTTAAACTAAACTCGGCCAGTTAAAAATAACTTCTTAAAACTTTGTAAACTTAATATCTACTAGTTTAAAAATGTTACACAAAAAAAAGACTTTGAAAGATCATAACGACTATATTTTTATAAGTATAAGACATTTTCTAACTTTTGCTTCCTTTTTCTTTATTAGATTTATTTAGATCATTTCTTTCTTAAATTTATTAAATTATTGTTAGATATGTGCAACATTCGAGAAACACTTTAAAAGTTAAGAAAAAAATCAGTCAAATAACTACTCAAAAAATTATATTCAAGCTAAGCTTTTAAGCTAAATAAAATGTAGAAAAAAAGGTAGAAAAAAAGGAAGAAAGAGGTAAAGGTAGAAAAAAGGATGAAATTTCTATAATTTCTTTACAAAATTTGTAATTTGATTTATTAATATACTGAGTTGCTTGTTATTTTATTAGAAAACTCGAATGCTTTTATATTAAGTTATTTGGTTTTTGATTTGGCCAATTTGGCCAGATATTAAAGGGTTAAAACTAAATCTAACAAAGAAATAAATTATCCACTTAATTTTGTGCAATGTCAATTCCCTGCAACTACATATAATATTGGCTTAAATTCGATACTTTCCTAAGAGTTTCAAATTTACCCTCGTATGAGAGCTTGGTGTGTTATACATACACATGTACATACATGTATGTGTGTATGTATGTGTGTGTATCCATGCGTTTTTTATTCCTTGTTGTTGCTATTGCTGCCTGGCTGTATGTGCAAACACTCTGCTTGATTGATTTATGCATGCAAACAAGAGCAGCAACAGCAACAGCAACCAGCAAACCATCAACCAGCAACAACAAGACAGACCCAACAGCCAACAGCCAACAAGCAACAACAGCTGTGTAATGGCAGCTAAAGTAGAATGTTTCTAACCATGGTTTTGTTATGGGCTTTCATACGAATGTTTTGCCCACTCAAAATACTTCTTATGGATGCATTGCATGATGCAGTAGTCAGAGCTAACCCTCCATATTTGGGCTGTGGATTGGGGACAAATTTTATGCTTGGCCTGGCGTTTACAACAAAAAACAAAATCATACACAAAAAATCTTACTCGTCGTTATGGGCTAAAGAAGCGAGCAAGAACAATATGAAATCTACATGATAATTACTAAACAAGCTGACAAGAAAAATAAAAAGAATTCTTGAAGGAAAGGGTATTACAATATTCCAAAGTTGAAATTCAACTTGATTATTGCAAAGGGTTTGTCAAAATTTTAAACGTTTCTTGTATAATATTTGCATTTGTTCCTATCAACTACGAAAATGTTTTCTCAAAAAATAATTTCTTCCAGGTTACTCAGGAACACACATTTTGTATCAAGTATTTATGTACATATATAAATAATTTTGAAAATTAATTTTAAAAAATCTTATTGTTACAGATCCGCAAAGTTGAGAATGAGAAAACAAATTTATTAATCATGACACAAATTTTATATTTTAAAAGAATTATACCCAAACTTTATTGCAATACTGATATATACCACTATAAAATGGTATCGATTTTTGAAAAAAAAAACCAGAGGGCCGGAGCTAACTTCGACCGAGTCAAAGTTTGTATACCCTTGCAACTTTTTTGGTAACTCCTTTACTCCTACCTATAGCCATCAAAGTGAAAAAACGTTTTATCTAAAAAGGCTAATTTTTCCGAAAGAACGGACTACAATCTTAGCATGGCAAACAGCAAAGATATTGATCAAAGTCACTGTTTTCGACCGATCGTTCCTATGGGAGCTATAAGATATAGTCACTTGATCTTGATGAAATTTGGCATAGTCGTTTATATGTATAATAAACTCACCAATATTAAATTTCACGACAAGAGCTCGGAAAATAACGAAGTTATTGGGAAAAGTCACTGTTCATTTTATATTATGATGATTAAAATTGGTATGCAGTTCATCTTATGTTAGTTTTACTAGACCTAAAACTTTTTCTTTGAGTCCAAAATTGTACGATCAATTTTACAGATTTTGAAAATGTGTCTTTTTTTTGCCGGGTCCGAATTTTGGGGCTTTTTTTCAAAACCCACTTAAAAAAACCCATTAGAGATATGCCCACGAAATTTACAGAACATCATCTCAATGGAATAGGCAATGGAACGTTATAAATTAACATATCAAATTTTGATTCAAAACTTTTCACTAACATTAAGTAGCAATCGAATGAAATCAGAATTTAAGGTAAAAAAAAAAAAATGTACTCAAATTTTTTGCCGCCACTGTACATATATATTTATGATTTTTTTTTAAATTTGCAATAAAACATATTATATTTTTAGATGTTAATATAAATTAAAAGTCTACTTTCCAATAAGAAAGTAAATACTTCAACTCTACTTTCATTTTATTACAATTCAGAATATTCAGAAAAATACATCATTACTATATTATGATGATTAAAATAAATTCACATTTTTCATATTTCCTTAAATCAGGTTTTTCCCCGCTAAGAATGGTTTAAAAATGTAAGTCGGAGTATTTCATTAGCTTTAGAATTAATTCATCAAGTATTTTAAACATCTAAAAATAATGATGTATATAAAACAATTTGTTTTAATTCATGCTTTATCATTTTTGATGTAAAATTTTTAGCCCCCATATCAGCAAGGTTCCATGGTGTAATGGTTAGCACTCAGGACTCTGAATCCTGCGATCCGAGTTCAAATCTCGGTGGAACCTAAGTTCAATTTCTTTTTTTTTCAATAAAAAGTTTTTGTTTAGATTTAATTTTTGAATATACTTATTAGATAAGTTTTTTTGGGTTTATAATAAAAACGGCGAGTTCTAAACTCGGTGAAACCTGAATTTAATTTTTATTAAATTTATATTTTTATTTATAAATTTATATTTTTTGAATGTTCAATATTTCTTATACTTAATACTTGAATATGTTTTGTAGATATTGTTGTATTTTTTTTTTGTTTATAATATATACAAATTTACAAAAATCATTAAATTTGTTGAAATTCTTGGCTCATCATTTTTGATGTAGTTTTTTCGGCCCTGTCTCCAACCCGGTTCCATGGTGTAATG
Organism: Drosophila willistoni; assembly: GCF_018902025.1. NCBI lineage: Eukaryota > Metazoa > Arthropoda > Insecta > Diptera > Drosophilidae > Drosophila > Drosophila willistoni. The sequence continues at coordinate 9,077,020 of NW_025814052.1, read as the reverse complement.
GTTAGCACTCAGGACTTTGAATCCTGCGATCCGAGTTCAAATCTCGGTGGAACCTGATAAGAAATTGTTTTTTTTTTTCTTTTTTTTTTTTAATTTTCTTTTAATATATTTGCGTATGTAGTTTGTCTACTAGCCGAGATATGTCAAATATATATCCATCCATATGTCAAATACAATTTTGGTTTATTAATATGGTAAATTCTGCAAATTCGCTTGCTAATCTGTATCATAAGCTAACAAATATTCAATATTATAAGAATCGCATAAAAAAGAAAAACAATTTAAACACCGATCTGGCAGACTCCGCAACAACAATTTCTACAGTGACAAAAGGGCATGACCATAAGAAAACGTCTCAAGAATTTATATACATTGTTACTTTGTTTGGTCGAATATTTCTCATATGAAATGTTTTGGAATTCCAATCAATGTGTTTATGGATATCGAATAGATGACTTCGAAGAAGACAATTGTATACTATAAATTGGATAATGCAATATCTATATACAAAGTACAAAAAAAATGTCAAATTGTTTATGAATGTATACAATATTGGATAACTAAATAAATATTCGTATACAATTCTGCATAGTTAGGATATTTTCGCCAGAAACGCGTCGTTAAGATAGCGAGTTTCCCCTTAAATAAATTCGAGATATATTTTATTTCAGTTTATTCTAAACAATGAGATAATTGTTATTGTAAGAAGGTTATTCTTTTCCGACACGATGGCAAATGATATGAAATTGTTGTTAAAATGTTATTAACTTGTTTATTCTCAGAACTATGAAGTTTATTTAAAACAAAGATGGATCTAATTTCTGTAATTTTATCGCAAAAAGTGACATTTTGCCACCCACTCTTTGTGGAAAAAAAGTTTAAAAACAATTCGGGACTTCCCCCTGGATTAGTCCATGATTTAAGTCGATTGCCAATTAGGAAATGCAAGACATTCGGAACAGAAATTCATATTTATTTTTACAACAATAAATAAATAGAATAGTTAACCTGATATCAAGCAATGTAGGACACGAATTTTGTTTTAGTTCTCTGCGCAGCTTTTAACTTAAATTATATTTTAGTTTGTTTTTTCTTAGGTCCACTTTACCCACTTTACGTTTTCCCTTTGTAATGCTGCATCCGGTTTATAATAAAGTTACAAATAAAGTTGTCTCTCATGAACAGTAAAAAAAAAATAGTACTCTAACAATTTGCTTTTACATTCTCCCTCTGTTTCTCCCTCTCTCTCTCTCTCTCTTTACTTTATTGAGACATTAGTCGCCGGTTTGGCTGTGGCTTGTTGTCAGCCAACCAACCAAGCAACCCAACCAACTGCCCCCGCACACTTTCTAGAACATGTACGAAAAAACACTTCAAGGTGCATTAAATATACACACTCACACACACACACACACACAAGTGTTCGAGTATGTGTATGTGTAATCAAAGTATGACACTCTAATTAGCAGAAACAAAATTTTCAACATACTCGTGTACTCATAAAGGGGGCGAAATATGAGTAGAAGAAAGAAAGGGTAGATACCCTTCAAAAAACCGTTAACATGGGGCTAACTCGAATAATCGGAACGATGACTAAAACCAAGACCAAGAGTCCAAGAGTCTCTTTCCTATCAATAATAATAATTTACTCTTAAAAAATATGAAAAACAATCCCCTGATCAACACTTACAAAAGTTCCATAACTTACAAAAGGAGCGTTAAAACTATCGAATCGAGTTTCTTGTAATAAAGAGTCCTTTAATATACAATCTAGTTACTATTTCAAATTTACCAAATACTTAATCCACTTAGTCAACTTTAAGAAGTTTTTAAACTGTTTTTAAAGTTCTATGCAGAAGGGTTAAATATGTCAAAAATTAAATATGTTTTATTAGCTTTTACTAATTGTAAGTAAGAAAGCTATAACTGGTTACCTTTTCTATATAGATATTAAAACTTTTCTTAACCGTGTTAATATCAATGACTTAAGGTAAAGGTAAGGTAAATTAGTTTAGTATTTTTTATAAGCTTTGTCCGAGTTATTCTAGACAAAAAAAAAACATTAAACATTTTCGTTTGACTTAAATCTATGTAGTTAGTTTTATTAACTATTATTTTATGAATTTTCACAATGATATGCAAATTTGGTTACCTTTTTGCTTAATAATAAACAAAATATAATAAATGATATGAATTTTAATATCACAACTCAAACAAAAACAACTATTTCATCAGTGTACTTAAAATTTTTGAAACAAAACTTGAAATTTATTTACAGTCCATGATGAAAAAACAGTTTCAAATAGAAATAAGTAAGTATTTAAGATATTTTAGGTATTTCTGTATGTACAAATAAATATATATAGTTCCAAGCGGTGGGATAATAAATGCAATTTATGTATGTCCTAGGGTATTCATATGTCGACTATAAACTTTTTTGTTTCGATGTTCTCGTGCTATCTTTGTTTCTTTCTCAAATGCAACGGGGCCAGACAAGCATGTGCTAAGGGGTTTTCTGGTTCAATACGAAAAAGCAAAAAAGGAAAAGATAGAAGAAAAAATGCAAACACTTATCAGGCGGCAAAACGTATGATAAGAGAGCAGAAAGAAGGGCGGAATTGGCGGCAAGGCGTTGTATGTCACTGGCAGTGTCAGTGGTGGAAGTGGGAGTGGGAGTGGGAGTGGAGGAATGGTGCCTTGGGCTGAGGCGGGGGCACGGTGACGAAGGGCATTTAAGTATTGTAGATGGGTAGCATAATCAGCATGTGCACACTGATAAGGGCCAGCTGAAAAGATGAAAACGGGAGCTGACACCAACAAACAACACACACACACACACACACACACACACACAAACACACACACAGAAAGCGACAAACGTTATTGAAAAAAAAGTGTTTTGGACAACTTTTATGGTTAACAATGGGGCTAAATAAAAAAAAAAGCAAACTGCTAAAGTAAAAAACAACTTTTACAGCAAAACTTAACTTGACGCACTTACTACATATATGTATGTATGTACATATGTACCTTTATATATGTACATATACATATGTATACATACATATATGAACGTACCTATATCTATGTATATAAAAGTACCTTTTCTATATCTATATTTGGATACCCTAACACCTTGTCCAACAAAAGCGCAAAAAGCTGTTTTTTCTTAACTTTATTTGCTAAAATTTAAAGTCCTGCCATTCTCTACACTGTGTTTTTATACTCCTGGAATAAGGGTATATTAATTTTGAACAGAAGTGTGAAGCGCACAGAAGGAATCATCTCCGAACAGCCGGATCGAACCACTATATCATATTGCTACCATACAAATGACAAAGTCACAAACAGTGACTCTTCTCAATAACTTATTATTAGTTGTTTTCTAAGCCATTATCATAAAAATTAATATAGGTTAGTTTTCTATAACTGTACCAAGTTTCATCAAGATCGGATGACTATATCATATAGCTCCCATAGGAGCGATCAGTCGAATACAGTGACTTTTATAATTAACTCGTTACTTTTTGATCGCGATCGTTATAAATTTTCAGTTTAATGAAGCTGTTAATGACTTTGCCAAATTTGATCGAAATCGGATGACTGTATTATATAGCTGCCTTATAAAATTATGATGAGAAGGCATGTTGAAAGCACGGACGTATTGTCTCAGCCTAAGGAGAAGGAGTAGGAAGAGTTACAAAAATTTTTCTCATGAACGGATCTAGAAAATATTTTCAGGGGGTTCAAGTTCAAGAAATTTTTATTTTGGGCTAAGAAATTTAAGTTATTTTCGAGGGGAGCATTTTGTCAGTTAAAGGATTTTTCGAAATTCGAAGACTCGTTTCGAAGACAAGCGAAATTCAGAGTAATTTCTTTCCAATCACTTTGGAATGCAATTTTCGTGTACTTTACCAATTTATTTACGTTTTCTTTGTTGTAATAATCAGGGAAATACAATTCAACAGTTTTGTTTTTGCTTTTTAGAATGCAGTTTTTTGTTGTTTTTGTTTTTGGTTTCTGTTTCCGTTCCGTGTCTCTGTCTTTCTTTGGGCACACATTATCAGTTTTGAAAATTTTGTTGGCCAAGTGGACAGGAAATGTATTTTTATTAAAAGTCTCTTTGTTTGTTCGATTGCTTTGTTGCATTAGCAATGCTCTATAGAGAAACATACATATGTACATACATGATAGATACTGCAAAACAGTTAGATACGAATAGATAGATATACATATACATATACATATACATATGTATGTATGTGTATAGTAGGTAAATGTAAAATGCAAATTAAAAACAAAACAAAACAAAAATCACTATCTTCCGTCACATGGTGAGGTGAGGAGAAATTGAAATAGAATCAATGCTAACGAATACAGAATACTCTGTTTGGTTTTTTTCCAATCACTAAGAGATCCTTGAAGGTATCAAAAATCTGGTCTTTTAGTTTTTGCAAGTACTATAAGCAAGTCAATATGATCTTTACGTGGGTAGAGTATACTCCTGATGAGTAGGTACATCAAAGTTTGCCTCTCTCTCTCAATATAGACATTGGCAATGATCAAGCGGAAAATGGAAATTAATTGAACGGACCAACAAAAGTTGCAAGCCAATTCGACTCCCCCCTTGTCTGTTTATCTCTTTTTCGGCTCTCTTTTTTGCTCTATCTCTCACACTTTCGTGTTCCGTTCGCGTTGCACATTGCGCATACGTCACATTGCATTTTGCTTTTCTGTTTGCAGTTGCGACGTTCTCTTCTTCATGTGTCCATTTCACACTTACATTATTTTCACTTTTCTTTTAACAGAAGGAAACTTTAACAAACACACAATTCACACACACACACGCACGCACACACACACACACACACACACACAGACAGAACCACACAAAACTGCCAATTTTTTTTTGTTAAAGTGTATTTTGATTTTTTTTTTTATTTGGTTGTTGTTTTTATGTTTTGTTGTTGTCTGTTCGTTGCTCGATTAGTGTAAAACGAATGAAGGAAGCAAGAAACAAAAGATGCGATGCCAACAGAGAGCAGAGAGAGAGAGAGAGACAGCGCAAAACGTAGCAAACAAAACAAGTTCGCATTCTCTTTTCTTTCTCCCTTCCGCTAGCCTCTCTTTGCATGTTCCGTTTGCGGTCTCTTTCTCTCTCTCTCTCTCTCTCTAGCTGTATCTCTCTTTCTTGTATCTGCATCTGTGTGTTAATTATTACAAAGCGTCAGCTTTGATTATAAGAAGCAATGGAAGTAAAAGATACAAAGCCTAGGCCTAGGAGATTCACTCAGATTCATGTACATACATATGTGTGTGTTTATGTACTCTGTCTGTAGAGTATATTAAAAAGGTTATAGACCAATACAAAAATGAGTTAATAAATTAACAAAGATTTCATCTATTTCATTTTTGTTGCATTAAATTCAGTTCTTGGCAATGCAAATTCAATGGAATCAGATATCATTTATTGCTAGGCTGATCCTCAGTTTTTTGTTTTTCTTTTTTTTCTATGCAATAAATCTTTTAACACACACATGCATACATATACATACTTAGATGTAGATGTGTTCACGTTGAGATAGTTAGGGGAGAAAGAGAAATAGAAAGCATCCCGGTACATTATATAACTTTGTATTTAAAAAAAAAAAAAAGTGAAATAAATGAATAAATTTGTATATATATTTTTTCGCCTTCTGTTAAATATTAATCAATTTTCAATGTCAAACATTTCTCATAATTTTTGGTTAATATTTCTTTTTGTTTTTTTAGAATTTTCTGAAATTGAAGTGAAAACTTTTCTTTACGTCAAATGGGTTAGCAGCGGTGATGGAGGCGGCGACGGCGACGGCTGCGTCGGCAAAGGAGGCGGCGGCAGCAGCAGCAGTGGGCGATGCGGCAATGTCGATGTCGACGGGGCGTGTCAGGTTTTTAGTTGTTTAATTTGATTTTTACTTAAATTTATTATACAATTCCCCCTTTTTGACATACACTCGCATTTGTATGTATGTATACAATGCACATGGCCATACATACATATGTATGTATAGAAGTGTGTGTTAATCTGTGTGTGTGTGTGCGTATCTGACATCAGCGACAGCAATAACAAAGCAACGTGCGCGCAAAAACAAAAGCCAAACCAGTAAACACGTCAGACTACCAAAACCACAAACAACAACGAACGAGCCAAAGAGAAAGAGAGAGAGAGAGAGAGCGACCTAAAGAGAGAACTTTTTTTGTGCTCTCATAATAACCGGCTGGTAGTTTTCCAATATATTAAAAGCTCGAATTAAAAGTACCCTTTATACATACATATAATTGAATTTTATGGGCATATTATTTTAGCTAACTACATATTAGAAATATACAATGTCGCAAATATTAATTCTTAAACTATCTATCTACATATACATATATGTATGTATATATTTAGTTTGTATATATTTAAGTATATATAAACAAGTCATAAGTATATAAAACTCTATCAGAAATGGCATATATGAAAGAATATATTCATTATAACAAAATAACTGTGATTAAAAAGTTATTTTAATTTTCCTAATTACTATATAAAGCTTTATATAAAATTAAGTGGCGAAAGTTTCTTATGAATTTATAGTACAGGATATTATAAAGTCGGTGTCCTATGAATATCATGTGTTTTTTTTTTTGTCTTTGTTTTGTGAAAGAGTGTGTGTGTGTGTGCGTGTGTGTGCTTTTGCTTGGGTTTTTGCTTTTGCTATTGTTTATTATTATTTCAATTTTTGTTTTTGCTTTCTTTCTTTCTTCTTGCTTTTTGGTTTTTGGGGTTTGCGTGGCAATTGAAAATGACACGTGAGCTTTCAATTGAGAGAGTTCACAAAGTGAGCGGGCGAGAGAGAGAGAGACCGAGAGTAAACAAGTTTTATGAGTCTCTGTGTCTGCATTTTGCATTTGCTTTTGCTTTACTTTGCAATGGCAACACCCCAATAATTTGGCTCTCTCGCTTCGCTCTCTCTCTCTCTCTCTCTGTCGCCGCAGCGACACTCATCAATTTCAATCTCTCGGGCTCTCTCACTGCTGCTTGTCTCTCTTTCTGCAGTTTGTTATGATTTTGTTTGCTGTCGCCTTGTCTGATAAAAAACCACCTCCTCAGTCTCCGCCAGGCCCCAGTGGTTTCATCACCACCTCTACCACTATTATTCAGCACCACTCACCCACCAAAAGTGCTGGTTATATGTTGTTTCTTTTTTACTCAATTCGTCTCTTTCTCTCTCTGGCTCTCTTTATTATTGTAGGTCATAAATGCATTCACATGACTGCATTTGCCTTGTTAGTAGTGCTTCAGAGAGAGAGAGAGAGAGCGAGCGACAGAGGGAGAGAGCGAATACGCGTCATCTAAAGAGAGCTTAAACTATGCTTGTGTGTGTGGGTGTTATTGTTTGTGGACGTGTGTCAGTATGTGTGTGTATTTGTTTGTCTGAGCTACGTGTACAATTGCCATGCTCTAATTTAGCTTAAAGCTAACTGATCGGGCATATGCGACTATAACAAGCATCACGTGAACACTAAATGTGTTAAATACACTACACATACACGGCCCTAGCCCACTCTCTCCTAAATTTGTTTCAAAATTCTGCAATATTTTGTTCCCTAGTTAGAACTGCATGGCGTATGAGTAATTTAAAGTAATGATTAGTGTCATATGTATCTAGGTACATATGTATTTGCTATCAATATTCCAGTTAAAAACTATAAAACTTATCAAAAATTTTATAATACTTGGAAAAAAATATCAAATTTCAGTAAACTGACTTAACTATATAGTAAACTTTAGCCCCATGGAAATGTTATATAAAATAAGTCTGATGTACGTTAAGTTATACAAAATTTCGATTCCATATGTAAGCAAATGTTAGTAAGGAGAAAATTTTTCTAAAATTTGAAAGGTTTTTCAGTAATCAATACATAAATTATTTTTAAAAATCAATAGGTTTTGAGCCGTGAGCTAATCTTGTTGGCGATTAATTTATGTGTCGAGAATATTCGCAGGAGTTAATAAATTAATTTAATCACTTTTCATAAAATATGTCTAAATTACAAATCATTTACTGTAACTCGAATAATATATGCATATTTGTTAATCATATTTTAATCAGAATTTGCAGAAAGGTTTTTCTCTTTATTTTTTCACTCTCTTTATTTCTGTCAGTTGTCTTAAAAGTGCTCTCCTTTTGTTGCAATTTCTCAACAGGCGACAAACAAATTAAGTTCTTCGTTGATTAGTCAAGCACACATACATACATATATGTATATATACACATACACACGTATGTATATATGTATTCATTATGTATTGACCATTGGGCGGTAGTATTAAAAGCCACCCTAATACCAAACCCTAAACAAGAGGAGACCCAAACGAAACCACACAGACTAAATGGCACACTCCATACTGATTACTCTGTGTGCGTGTGTTTGTGTGTGTGTGTGTGTGTTTGCCTTTGAACGTTTGTTTTGTATGCCTCTTTGGGTTGACTAAACTAGAACGCAAGCTGATAAGCCAAAATGAGTAATACACCTAAAAGATATACATTATATGTCTATGTAGATACAGTGACTCCAAAAGAATTGCCTTCATTTGCGTTTGCGTTCCCATTTTAACCCAAATGCTTTGTAGAAATTCCAAATTTAACGAAAAGTTGAGTGAATTTACATTCAAAAAGTATGTAATTGTTTCTAATCTTGAAACTAATGAAACTAACTAAAGAATATATGTAGGTATTACTTCCTTAAGGATTTACCTAAAATGCAGAGGCTTAAATGACAACTTTTTTGAAAAAAAGGAAATTGATGTACATATATGCCTATAAGATAATGTCATAAGTTTATCAAATACTTTAGAAATGATTTCATTTAAAAATATTAAATTACCTCGAATTTTTTCCGTACATCTGATAACTTTATTGAAATTAGTTAGAGATTAAAAAGAAAACGCTTAATGCTTTTTAGCCAACGCAAAAAAAATCTGCAAAGCTTAAACCATTTGAGAATCACAAGAAATTGCAACCAATAACTGAAGCTTTGAGCCACTGTTCATGCATATGTATGTATGTACATATCTCACTGCTAAGCGGGGACGTGGGACGTGGGGGGGGGGGATGGTGGGGAGTGTAAACAAACTATTTGTATTGAGTTGGCATCTCTGTTAGTGGCACAGACAAAAACAATTTGCAATTTGCATTCACATTTAAGTAGCCCAAAACCTGGGCTCATGTAAAGGTCGTACAATGACTTTGCAAGCCTCAAACAGAGAGAGAGAGAGAGAGAGAGAGACGGAGAGAGAGAGAGAGAGAGAGAGAGAGAAACACGAGAAGCAGATCCAAAGAGAAATGTGCAAGAGAATGTTTGACTCAGCTCCGGTGTCTGTTGCAGTTTGCATTTGCTATATCAACAAATTGCAACCATCGTTTCTATACCCTAACTTTATAAGATTTTCGCATTTCTTAAGTTTCCTAAAACTGAAAAAAAAATTGAAAAATTATAGAGTAGGCACTTTCTTATCAGCAAATTATGACCAAAAATATTTTTAGTTTGGTTTAATAAAGTTTTTTAACTTTGGCATTTTCCATAAAATGAAAAATATGTACATATGTATGTATTTATGTTTTGTTTTTAATTTTTCTATGAAAATGAAATATTTTGACATTGAAAGAAATTGTTTGTTAAATATTAAATGACGCCCACCACAGTGAAAACACACAGAAAGTAGCAAAAAAAAAAATACAAAAGAGCTTCAAAAACCAAAGTGACAACAAAATATAAAAATTGCAAATAAAAACAAAATGCGAAATCGACAACAACAACAACAACGAAAACAAAAAACAAAAAAAAAGAGAAATCGTTTTCGTATTTTGCACGTTTTTAAAATAAAAACAAAAACAAAAGGCGCGATGGTAAGTCAAGAAGGCCTTAACCCCAATAAAAATTGTAAAAACAATTATAAAAAAAAAAGCCAAAACAAAAAAAATACGCATATCGTAAATGTATGTACATATAGCTAGATATTAAAAACAATATGCGACGACGTACATACATACATACATACATATGTATGTTTCTATGTGTGTATGTGTCATTTTGTGTAGGAGTATGTGTATTTGCAGCGAAAGTAATGGAATGCCAAGTGGCCCCACTTTATAATATATCACAACGAATTTATATACACTACCAACTAGACTAAATTAAAAATGCTAATACTTTAAATTTTAAGTTTCTTTTGCCGAATTTTTCAATCAGATAATAATTATAAATTTTTCAAAAATTATATAACCGTTTTAAAAAAAATTCTAGACAAAAACTTTGCCAAAATTTATTTTGTTTGTTTTTTATACGTAGACTGAGAAAATATTAAAAAGTAATGAAAAAAAAAAAAACTTTTGTAGCCTCAACTAATTGATCACAAGCCTCTTTTTTTTTAGGATTTTACTTAATGGTTTGAAATAATAATCTCTAATATTAACTTATTTACAACATCTGAAATATGTATACTTTTTGTTCTAATAAACAAATTTACTAAAATTCTTATAAGTTTAAACATTTTCTTTTTTGGGATTAGTTAAGACAATGTATATATGAATGTACATATGTATGTATATATGTACATATGTATGTACATACATACATATATCTTTTTTTTTTGCCAATTTTCATGTATGACATCTTATTTTAAGCAGTCACTTTAATGCTATAGAGAGGGAAAGGTAAATACTGGTCCATGTTATACATATGTATGTACATACATATGTACATATGTATGTCTTTTAGCTTGTATCCTTTCTCATTGTATCCTCTATATTAAAGACTCTATAATGTACAATGTACATGCATACTTACATTCATATGTATGTATGTACATACATATCTTTCCTCTCTATCTTATTTTGTCTTTGTGTTTCGCCCCCAGGAAGTAGATAAAACCAAAAAATAAAAAAAAAGTAAATAGATTATTTATGTATGTATGTATGTATGTACATACATAAGTAAAAAACCAAAAGGGTAAATTGGATAAGAATTTATTAGAGAATTAATCATTACAAATTTATACATTTTATAATTTTGTATGTCTTTCGGGTTTGGTTGTTGTGCTCTCTGAATGAAAAATCTCATAAAATCAAAAAAAAAAAATGTCAAAATTCAGTGGCGTTTTAAAACAGACATGAACAGTCACGCGCTTAAGCACTTTTCTTCTCTCTGCTTTCATACTTCCACTTCCACTCCCACTTCCACTCCCACACACACACTTTCTCTCTCTCTCTCTCTCCGCCTGTTTCAACTCTACGGTTATTTGTCATTTCGTTTTTGCATTTCTCGCACAGTTGTTAAATAATAAACCTTTCCTTTCCCCTCGTCTTTCTTTTATTTTCGTTTTTGGTTGATAAATGAATTGTTCTTGTTTATTTTTTTTTTTTTGATTTTGTTTTTGTTGTCGCCAACGCGACTAGTCGCACGTACATATGTAGAAGATGAAACAACAATTGCAATTCTATAAATAGAGCGAGAGACAGAGAAATAGAGACAAGAGAGAGAGAGAGTGAGAGAGAGAGAGACAGAGAGAAAGGCAGGCTGTTTGGCAAGGAGGTGTGGCTCCACGTGTAGCAGGGCTTGATTTCCTTTTCTGATTGTATCTTTTTCTTTTTTTTCATTTTATTTTGTTTTTGTTTTCTTTTCTTTTGTTTTGCAATTATTTTTGTTTGTTTCGCGATTTTTGTTCTCAAATTTTTCTTTTTTGTTTGTTCGAGCGACCTTGAAATATCGGTGTGAGAAGCCAACAGCATCGACGACATCTATGTAGGTATGTGTGCGTGTGTGTGTGTGTGTATGTATATTGCACATAGAGAAAGATGTACACAGATCTTAAATGTATTATATACATATACACTGTACATATACATATGTGTACATACATATGTATGTATGTATTCCCGTATATACAGATACAAACTTTAAGTTTATTCACAACTATGAAAAATAGAACAGAGGGTGACTAAGTCTTTGTTAGATCATATCAGTCTTAGATTAGGGTATGCCGATACATATGTACATATGTATGTATGTATGAATGTATGTATGTATGAATGTATGTACATTAGACATTTACATCCCCTCTGCCACCGTCAGAACCGACTCAAATATATATTTTTTAACATTTTTTTCAGATTGAAGCACTTAAATTATGTCAGCGTCTGCGAAATGTAATTTTTAATTAGTTTATTCAACAATTTAAAATCAATTGAAGCAAGAAATTAATAGAAATCTAACACTACCGATTGAATTTTGGATTAAGAGTTTAAAATTAGGCATTATTTTCGACTGTTCCCCATGGACGTGTTTCGTATCATTTAGTTATAACAGTCTAAAGTTTAGACTTCAAACTAATTGTCGAATGAATATTAAAGGACTTAATATGATGATGAATTGTGTTCCGATTAGGTGTAGCCTCTTGTACAACAATTTTGACCTTGAATAATCTATAAATTGCAGAAACATTTTGCAAATCATTATTAATTTGTTTAAACAAACATAAAGTTGTGCGAGGCCTGGGGATCACCTGATCGATCACCCCTATGTATGTATGTATGTATGTAGAATTGTTATAAACAATATTTTCGGTCAAACACACAGAAGAAGAAACAGTATAAGGAGAAAGAAAAAGAAAAAAATGCAGTCAACGTTGACTGCGCTGTTTGCGTTTGTTGCTCTGCTTTGCTAGCGGTTGATTAGGTATTAGTTCATACTTGAGGTGACCTTGAAAAAGTTTACTAACATTTTGATACTCGCCACCCACCGTTTGTGTACCACCCCCCATCATCATGTACACACCTCCCGTCGTCAGCAGAAAGGCAACCACCTCCCTCCACCTCCCACCACCCCACACACACACACACACACTCTGTCTCTCTTTCCTAATTTTTCACCTATGCATGTATTTAATTATGATTTTTTTCTGTTTTGCTTTCTTTCTTTTTTTTTTTCAATTTTCTCTTTATTGCAACAATCATATGTTTTGTTGTTGGCACCTGATTGTGCCACCCCGCCAAACCCCTTCCCAAGCATTCTACCAACCATCAACCGCAACCACAATGCCACCCACAAAAACCATATTAGAAGCAAGAGTGAGAGAGAAGGAAAGAGATAGAGTATTTCTAGGTGATGGTCAAGGCAACGACTACGACGCAAATTTGAAGGCTAAACGCAGAGAGACAGAGAGCCAATACCAGCATAAGAGAGATGCAAGACGAGATAGCAGCAGAGAATGTGAGAAGTGGGAAAGTGAGATAAATTGGAATTTTATATACCCTGTGCATAAATATTTCTTATGTGGTTTTTTAAGATGTTTTAAAATTCAGTGTTCTAAGCTTTTGAACTAACTAATTAAGCCAAGAACGAATTAGAGGATATCTGCAAAGTCGACTACTTTCGATACAAAAATTCTGTTCTTTTTTGCTCTTCGTTTTGTTGCGTTCATTTGTTTACGCCATGCCCATGTGACGCCTTCGCATAATAAAAAAGAAAGGAAAGAAAGAAGAAAAGTGCGCAGCTTGTTGATTAGAGCCGCCGCCTTCACCTCTCCTTAACCAGCAAACGGATTCGACTGCCTCACTCTCCCTCTCTGCTTGTCTCTCTTTCGCAAAGTGAAAAGTCGCCGCAGCGATAAAAGTCTAATGAACTTTTGATGTGAAGAGGTAGAAATTCTATGTATGTATGTATATTTATAAAAAATAAAAACAGTTTGATTTATTATTTGGTAAATATTTACGGTAAATATTTACTATAGTTACTCGGGCCCAAAACGCGCTTAAACTACATAAATTTGTTATCAAACGAAAGAGAAAAATTCCACGAGCACGACCTCAGGTGCGCCTTGGCGATTTATTATGTAGTTTTTGTGCAATAAACAAAAGAAAAATCATGTTTTTAGCGGGACTATAGCTAAGAGTAGCTGTTTCCGGCTTAAAGAAGCTGTCAAATTTTGAGATAGCGTTGCCAGATGCCAAATATCGGATACTCGAATACGCGCGCTTTTTGAAACTTTTGTTCGCACTATTCTCAACAATCGAAAATATTGTTGAGTTTACATTATTTCTTGATTTTAGAGAACAAATATAGTTCAGAATACAATATTCGGCTGCCAGAGCAGCGGAATATTTCTTCATTTTATAATTTAGAGTAAAATATTTAGCTGCCAGGGCGGTCAAACAACGCGCCAAATAAAAAATAGCATTTGCCAACACTGAAATCTAGCTTTAGCTGAATTTTTTACTTTTCAACACTGAAAATTTTTGACAAACATACAAATTTGATATTTTGTTTTAAATTTTGTGAAAAAAATGTTCGGAAATAATAACAACATTCGCCCTCTGGCTAAAATCACCAAAGATTTGGTATAAAGTCCAATATAAAACAGGCCGATATTTTTTTACGCTTTGGATATCGTTATAAATTAAGTTAAATTGGAACCCAAAAGTAAGGTATAGGCATTCAAAGAACTTTTTGTTTTTTAATTTTGTGTAATCTCTCTCACGATATTCTAAAATTCTCGCATTCAAGATATTCTAAAATCTGTTAAAAATGTACAACAAAATTTCCTTTACTTTCTATAGTAACTTTTGGCAAAACCGAGTTCATATTTGGAATCAGCATAAGGGAATTAGTTAGAAGCACCTCTCAAATTAACATTGTCCCTAATTCGATTAAAAAAAATGCACATGACATAAAGCAAACTTTATTTCAAAATGTTTATTTTTTATTTATACTGCCCGCCACGGTTTTTATACCATACACCCATAGGGTGAAATGGTTTGTTCTCAATTCAATAAACTAACCTAATATTAATAATTCTTTCCGTTTTTAAACAATTTTCTTTAAAAAGGTCCCAAAAGACACTCACAAAAGAAATAGAAATAATAAGAAATATAATTAAAATGCTATCAATTTTCTCTATTTTAAATAAAGCCAATTAATCTTATTTTTAGCCTAACTAACACATTAATAAAAAAGTTTTATCGTTGCAGTGCTAGGATGCCAGGAACACATTAATTAAAAATTTATTTATTTCCATTTCAATTTTCCGAAATAGTAAATGTTTAAATTAATTGATATCAGAATAAATAACATTTAAAAGAATTTTTAATTAATTTGAATTTTAATGGCTTTCATTCCGTCACACGAAGGTTTGATAATAACGCGTTCAAATTGTTAAACACTGGAAGTTCACATTTCATAAATCCTTATAGTGATTAAAAGGACTTAACGATTTGTCAATTCTTTCGTGGCTTGTTTTCTATTCCCTATTTTTTCTTATTGTAATTTAATATTCCATTTAGGTAAATACATATGTAGGTAAACATCTTTAACCTTTAACTTTACGTCATTGCCCATTAAATTAACTCAATTGCACTGAAGTATAACAATTATTATTATTACATTATTATATGGATAAATTTCTCTCAATTGTATTTCGAAATAATAAACTTTTTTTTTTTATCAACAATCTATTTGAATTTGCCGCAAAAATTTAAATAAGGCGCCAATTTTGAACCAGAAAATTTGGTATCTGGCAACGCCATTTGGCGCGCTTTCCAACATTGTCGTAACATTTGGCCACACTATTTTAGCTAGAAACAGTTAGAAAGGCTAAAAAGGTCAATTTTCTTTTGTTAATTACACAAAAACCACGAAATAAATCGTCAAGGCGCACCTGAGGTCGTGCTCGTGGAATTTTTCTTTTTCGTTTGATACCAAATTTATGTTGTTTAAGCGCGTTTTGGGCCCGAGTAGCTATAGTAAATATTTACCTTAAAGTGCAATTGTAAATTGCTTTAAATGTCACAGAAATTATGATTTCACTAATGATTAATGTATTTATTATAAAAGTTGGTATTTTTGTGTTTAATGACGTATTATGACTTACATATGAATGAGTGTGTGTGTGCTTATGACATTGGCATTATCAAAAGTCGCGCATATGAAAAACACTAGATAATTGATATCATGCTCTTAGTTGTTTATTAGACGTGAACCCGTTCGCTACTGTAGCTAACTAATATTAAAAATGGCATTAAAATTCGCAGCAAATTTAAATTTCCTTTTCACGGAAACAGCAACAACAATTGCTGAACGCATTCGTCTGGCCCATAAGCAAGGATTCCCTGCTGTTGAGATTCCCTATCCCGAGGGCGAGACGCAAAACGTTATTGATGCCATCCAAGCAACAGGGATTACTGTTAGCCTGGTCAATTTGTCATTCGATAAGACAAATGACAAGCTTCGCTTTGGCTCCACTAGCATTCCGGGATCCGAGGAACTATTCAAGAAACAATTGAATGAAACCATTGAATTTGCCAAGCAGGCCCAATGCAAGAAGATTCACATAACAGCTGGCATTATTTCGGATCGTTCGGAGAGTGATCATGCCCAGACATATTTGGCCAATTTGAAAGTGGCTGCTGCAAGCCTCAAGGCAAATAATCTCCAGGGTGTCATCGAGCCAATCAATAAATATGCCATTCCAACATATTTCATGAATTCGTATCCAAAGGCATTGCAAGTGCTGAATGAACTGGGCTATGATAATGTCAAAATACTGGCCGATCTCTACCATCTGCAGCACATACATGGAAATGTTGCTTACACATTGAAGGAGTATAAGAATTCGATTGGACACTTTCAAATTGCCCAAGTGCCGCATCGTCATGAACCAGATGTAGCAGGCGAACTGGATTATGGCTATGTATTCAAACAGGTTGAAGAATTTGGCTATGACGGTTGGATTGGCTGTGAATATAAGCCAAAGACAACCACATCAGAGGGTCTTGGCTGGGTCTCCAAATTCGGTTACCAGTTGTAATAGGCCCACAAATACATATCTTAAAATGTCTCTCATAATTTTTGAAATAAATTCGTATTTTTGTTTAAATTGTCTCACGCGAACTTTCTTTGTTCTTCGTTTTGCGGTTGCCACAGTTCGCCACATGACGAGCTTAAGCCATAGTGGTCTAACAACAGATATGATAAAGGTTGAACAGAGGAAATATATTTTTTAGATGACCTACACATAGAGGGTAAATAAATGGTGTAGACAGATGTAAATACTCGTCACAGAAGAAGCCATTAGATAAGATAGTAAGCCACAACCACTTGATTTATGGCCAATGTGGCTACTCTTTATCTTTATCCTTCCTATCTTTGTTAATTTTTTTGGACTTGTGTAGTACACGCTTAGCATAGTCGGCTATATGCAGGACGCCCATTGTCGGTGATGCTATATGCAAATTGTGGCCATTGCAGTAAACTCTATTAATATGCGGATTGTGCAATTCCGTAATTAGTGTGTGGCAAGCCGTAGAAGAGTCCCCCGTTGATTTAAGCAAGTTCTAAAACATGTAAAAGAGAATTATCGCATCAAAAATCGAAATATTTGGTATGTACTAACCATCCAAAATTCGTTTCCTGGTAAGGCATTACCATCCCAGGCATATGTGACAAAGAGCAACATATTCTCATGCTCTGGCAGGGATAACTTTTGGGCAGGATTCCGTTTTGAGATAAGTATGCGTATGCCTTCTGCGGGATGTTTTGGTATCTTTAGTATTGCTCCATTATGAAGACCACCGCAGCGATTCAAATGAAACCAGGAGAAATGCACGATACCAATGTGAGATAAACGACGGCCCAGCTCCCTAATGCGTTGCTCAAAGGTCTCTAGGAATATTTGCTCCTGCTGAGCATTTGCTCTCCATACTCCCAAACCGAAACCAACCACATGTATGTACGCCAATTTATCCATAGCCTTAGCCCTGGCCTGGGCCTCCAGCAGTAAGGTATCAAAACTAATGGCATACCGTCGCTTCATTACCAGATTATCGAATACGTCTTGCTTATTTTTGGATACACCGAAACGTTGATTGTCAATGCTGACCTCGCCATGCTGAAAATCGCGCGTCTCATAGAATTGACGCCACAGCCGTCGATAGCTTTGGGCCCTTGTCTCCACTGGCTTTGCCAAATCCAGGCCATAGCCTGCCTCCGACGTATTTTGGGAGCGGGCAATGACGATTTCCTGGAATTCCATCAAATTCCGACGCGTGAGACGAGCTCCAATTAAACCCATTATAACGCCCTCAGGCTCCAAAAGACGGCGATCCCGTTGTATGCGACCACAATTGGCACGTTCGCCCTCATTAATGAACTCAGTGTGGGAACTAACCGATAAAAGAGCAGACATTTTGATTTCATCATAGCTAAGGACATGCTCGAGTTTAAGAGGTGCCTTTTCTTGCAAGGAGCCGATGGGCTCAAAACCACTAGCTCCCGTTTCGCCAGTCAGTAGGAGATATTTATCATTGCGGGCAAAGAAACTGGCGCATCGTTTCTCCAGCAGTCGCTGGATGAATCCACACAAGGAAAGGGACTGGTAGATAGGAAGTTCCACCTCATTGCCTGGAATTGAACGATATCGTATAATGTAAACGATTTATCTCCGTAACTCACCCCACTGGCATTTATGCTCCAAATAGTTTAAATACAACACCAAGGTTCGTTCATGTATTATTGGATAAACGGAAGCAATTTGTTTGGCTATGTGACCATGTCGGGCCATTGGTTGACTAGTCACCCGGCAACTGTTTACACCAAACTGTCGAGCATACAAATGGGATCACAGAGCAATAAAATCAATATTTCATACCTTTAAAGGGAATTCCCGCGATGTACCAATAAATTCCTGAACGTCTACATTTGTTTCATTATTGTCGGGCTTCTCAACCGATTTACATTGCTTCAGAAGTTTTCGACCAAAGTCATTTAAAGTTTCGAAGCTACCTTCCAAAGATGGCCAAATTTCGTCAACTTCTTGGCCAAACGAACCCATGATTCTTGTTCAAATAATTTCACAATTATAACAAATTGCATTTTTAGGCTGTGTACCAATATTTATTGACTTCAACAGCTGATGATATTTCGATAGCACTTATTTACATAATCGGAGCATAGCTATCGTTATCGGGACAAACCTATCGTTATCGACATTATCGGAGCAAAACCTATCGCAGTCGACATTATCGGGGAAAAGTTATCGATTAACTAGTATTGCGAAATTTAAAAAATAGTGTTGGACAAATTTGGGTATCGATGGTTTACCCAGCTCTATTGAACAGAGAAGAAAACAAAAAAATTCTTTTGAAGAACAATGTAACCGCATAGAAATTGTTGATAAGAAGAAGAACACTTGAATATACTCTTCTGTGGCGGTTAAACTCGTGATAGGATAAACAGAAGCGGCCAAAGCCCAGTGATCCCTGGGCGGAAAACCAGGACAACTAAAACAAGAAAAAAAAGTAAATTAGAAGTAAACAAATTACCACTAGTCAAAATGACACGTAATGCTGGCATTGCGACGCCAAAATCCACGGCATCCGCACAACCGGCACCGGCTGCTGCAGCCGCTGCTGCTGCGTATGCTGCCAAGCAGAAACGCAGCTCTTCCAGTACAGCTGCTCGATCTCGTTTTAATCCCTTCTCCTTCACCTCTTCCTCGTCCAAACTGATGTTGGACAAATGGAAGACTCTAATTGGATGCATTTGTTTGGCCATAGCCACATATTGCGGCTACTTGGGCTATTTGGAGACACGAGTTAATACACCATTTGATAATCAAAAAATGGTCATACGCACAGGATTGCAGGAAGCCAAACGCTATTGGGGCTCATATAGGCCGAATACGTACTTTGGTATGAAAACCCGTGATCCACATTCCTTGGTGATGGGCTTGATGTGGTATACGCCCAGCAATCTCGGCCATGGCGGCCAAGGGATACGGCATTGGTGCGAGCAGGGAGATCAGCTGGATGGTTATGGCTGGACCCATCATGATGGACAAGGCTTTGGTGTCCAGGTTATCCAGGACTTACCCTTTGAGATAAAGACATCGTTTGTCAAATATGGCAGCGATGATACCGATGATGGTGTGGACGGAGGAGGAGACGAGGGTGGCTATGGTGGCGATTGGACAGCTCGCATATCGGTCAGGAACACAACGAAGGCTTGGGACAAGAGTATATCTTTGATTTGGTATGTGGCATTGGATGAGCGCACAAATGGTCACATCAAATACGTATCGGACGAGAAGAATCCGGAGGCAGGGGTCTATGGCGAAACACAGGGATTGGGTGAATTTCAGGTGAGCTGGTTACTCAGGATTGCCGTAAATCACAAATCTCACTCTCCCCACTTGTTCTAGGTCCGCTTTCAAGCTGTCAAGGGACGTATTCTTCATAAATCCTATTTGAGCACCGTGGCCCCATCTTTGGCTCGCCTCAAAGACACATTGGTTAGTCATTTTCGTGCCTTTGCTGATAAGCGGGGTCAACGATTCATTGGATTGCCCGGCGAAATTGTTAGTCAAAACGGTTTGCCCTCTACGAATCCAGAGCCCAATTTCATAGCCATACAAATCACGGCAGAAGTGGACTTTACCCTAGATATAACATACCAATCGACATCGGGCTATTCATTGGGACGGTCAGCACTGCATAAGCCAATTACCGGACGCCCCTATAGTGATCTTCTACAAAAGAAAGTCAAGCAATTCGAGCAACGTTTCGATGACACATTCGAATTGCCCAGCAAAGGTTACTCGCAGGCTGAAGTCCACATGGCACGCAATGCTTTGGCCAATATGTTGGGTGGCATTGGCTACTTCTATGGCTCTAGTCGTGTCCAATCGCAGCATACTCAGAAACCAGTTCCCTATTGGAAGGCACCGCTCTATACGGCAGTGCCATCGCGTAGCTTCTTTCCCCGTGGTTTTCTTTGGGATGAAGGATTTCATGGTCTGTTGATAAGTGCATGGGATTTGGATATCGAACTGGATATCATATGCCATTGGTTTGATCTATTGAATGTCGAGGGTTGGATACCCAGGGAGCAGATATTGGGCGTTGAGGCATTGGCCAAAGTGCCCGAGGAGTTTGTCATCCAGCGAAATAGCAATGCCAATCCGCCAACATTCTTTTTAACCCTCAAGAAACTGTTGACCCGTCACCGTGTCGAGTTCAAGAAAGGCAAGGGCAGACTGGAGACATTGGAACGCTTGTATCCCAGATTACAGACCTGGTTCAATTGGTTTAATACCACACAAAAGGGTAATTTGCATGTGAATTTCGGTTTTTTCTTCATAAATAGTTTTTATCTTGGATTTCCTACAGGTGATCTCATGGGAAGCTATTATTGGCGTGGTCGTAATGCCACAACTTTACGTGAACTGAATCCGAAGTCGCTGTCTTCTGGCCTTGATGACTTTCCGCGAGCCTCGCATCCTACCGATTTGGAGCGTCATCTCGATCTACGCTGTTGGCTGGCTATGGCGGCCTCAGTGATGGCCGAATTGTCCTCCATATTGGGCAAAGATGATGTTAAATACTATGAGACAGCTTCCTATTTGATGGATAATCAGCTGCTCAATCAATACCATTTAGATCCATATACAAAACGTTATGCAGATTGGGGTCTACATACAGATAAAGTCGTTCTTAAACATCCGCCCATGCAGCAGCATCAGAAACAACATCATCATCAGCAGCAGTATTATCAGCAACAACAGCCCGAAATGGTTCGTCTCACCTTAGAGGAGCCATCGTATAAATTTGTCTCCTCCAACTTTGGATATGTGAATCTATTCCCATTGTTGCTAGAGCAACTCGATCATGATTCACCCTATTTAGCTCAAATAATGAATGAACTGCGGGATCCACAAATTTTATGGACACCCTATGGTTTGCGTTCCTTATCCAAAGATGCGCCACTCTATCTGAAACGGAACACTGAACATGATCCACCATATTGGCGTGGACCCATTTGGATAAATATTAATTATTTGGCATGCAAGGCATTGCATCATTATGGCAAAATTGAAGGTCCCAATGCCGCCCAGGCGAGACAGATCTATTCGGAGCTTAGAGAGAATCTAGTTAAGAATATCTTCCGGGAATATCAGAGAACTGGTTATCTCTGGGAGCAATATGACGATGTGACCGGCCAGGGTAAGGGCTGTAATCCATTTACTGGCTGGACCGGACTTGTGGTCCTACTTATGTCCGAGAAGTTTTAAATAACAAAATGTTGTACAAAACTGCAATCCGTAAAAAGAAAAAAATGCTTAATTTCCTTAGAGTTAAATAGACGAATTTTAAAAATAAAAACAAAAACTTTCAAATAAATAACTATAACAACTAAAAATGTATATAGTATTGATTAATATGTTGCAAAATTGCTTCTAGGTAAATAATGGATATAACAATTTGTAAATTTCAAAAACCACTGGTTCTTTTTGTATTTGTAAATTATCGATTGCCAAACGCTTGTGGCTCCATCTGCACACTACCCCTTTCAGTGGCTCCATCTGGTCGAAAACCGTTCGATTCGAAAACGAACGAACATGTTCGAGTTCGTGAGTAAAGAACCAAGCACCAAACACGTGTAGAAGATATTTTAATTTTTGATTGGAATTCTTTGCGCATATTTGAATGTAAATATGGGTAAATTTCGTTCGAAACTGAAGCGTCATGGCAAAGGCAAGACCTGGAGCAAGGGCCAAGCTGCATCTTCGAATCCCGAGCAGATGAAGCATCGTCTAAAGGCGAAATCTCGTTTCTTTCAGCCAAATTTGAATCTTGGTAAGATTTCCGCGATGAATTTTTAAATGGCATGGGCTACGAGTTTTTTCTTTTTTAATGTATTTGACTTGATTTGTATTTGTAGCTGCTGCTGCGGCCACGCCCAATGCGTTGACCATGGAGGCGGTGCACAAACATGAACAACGTCAGGCCTACAATGCAGAGACAACAACAGTAAACGAAGTGGCCGGCAGCCTGATGAGCTTCACCCTGGACGATGATCAGGATGATGCCACTCGTACCGGCACTGGCACCTACAAGACTTTCAAAACCTTTGCCTCCAATTACAGTAGTTGCTCCAATATGAGTTTTAAGAAACTCTTAACTGGTTTTCGTGCCTCCTCCGATCTGCATAAGGAAATGTTGGCCATTTTGAGTGCTCTAACTGAAATTATCCATGAGAACGGTGGCACTGAATCGTCAACGGAATATTTCTTGCTACTAATGGAACAGATTGAGGCTGCCCAAGAAGAGCGTGATATTATAGCCGGTGTGGCATTGCTATCCATGGGCATTAAGTCTGTGCCGGCGGCTGTTTTAAGGAAACGTTTCGGTCAAACATCAACCACACTTCAGAGCCTCTTGCAGCGATTTATGGAGTCCAGCAATCAGTCGGTCATACGATATGTACGCCTAATCTTTTCCCCCGATTTTATGCATTATTTAATGCTTCCTTCCTTCTTTTAGCTAATTGGTTGTCTTTCGGTGTTGTTGCGTGCCCAGGATTATGCTACATGGACATATAGTTCAACATTTCAATATTTTGATGCTTTACTGTCGTTTTCAATACACTCGAAGCCAAAGATACGTAAGGCAGCCCAGCATGCAGTCGTCTCCATAATCCATGGCAGCTGCTTCATGTTGCCACCACCGCCAGCAGCAGAAGGAGAAGATAAGGAGGAAAAGGAACAAAAGTCGCCAGTGAACCATCATCCGGCCAGTAGTCGAGTAACCAAATTCTGTTTGGCTCAATTTAAACCCGAAATGCTGGCAAATTCTCAAACAACAGTTCTTCATACGCTGGCCCTGCTCAAGGACACGATGAGTGGCTTCCGCACTGAGGATATACGCAGCGTGTGCGAGCATCTACTATCCATAATGACGGCGTCGAATGTCCTGGTACGCACCAATTGCTTTCAAGCCCTGCACACCCTATTCCTTACCCGCACTTCCAACTTGAATGCCACATTGTGTGCCAAATTGTTGGCCGCCATTCACGAGTATCGCCCCGATCGCAGTGATGTGCGTCAGACCCTGGCCTGGATTACCGTGCTCAAGGAGGGCCATCTTCATTTGGCCACACTTCAATTGGATCTATGCATGCAAGCTCTGCCCCGCCTCATAGAGATCTGCACTACCGATCTTTGGCTGTCCGAGCGGACCGAACTTGTGGTGGGTGTTTCCAATTGCATTAAGGAATTGCTGCAAGATTGTGTGGCCCGTGCCTGTTCGACTAGTGAGTCGGCCCAACAGAATCGTCAGCCCGTCTCAAGGATTATAGCCGCCATCCATAAGGTGCTCAACTCTCCCTTTGGCGAGATATCCAAATATGTCATCTTGATATTCTCCATTGTGTTTGAGGCCTGCGGCCAGCACTTTGGGTAAGTCAAACCACAGTCTATATCGCAAGAAGATTCGGTCAATTCGGTGTCTAATCTTTTCCAGAACTGAGCTGACTCCATCTCTACTGACAATCGCAAAGCGTTACGATAGCCAAAGTGCACTTCGTTTGCAGATTGAGCACACATTAATAAGTGCCATTAAATCGCTTGGTCCTGAATTGGTTCTCACGGCGATTCCTTTGAATGGCGGCATCAGCGGAGGAAACATTCTATTGGAACGATCATGGCTTCTGCCATTGCTGCGCGAGGGTGCCAAAGGAGCCAGTTTGCAATTCTTTAAGGAGCACATTGTCCCCCTTGCCATTCAGTGTCAGGCCAAATGGAGGGAATATGCCGATGCCAAGAATACGGCATCTGCTCACATCTACGAGCTGCTCGCCTGTCAGCTATGGGGTCTATTTCCAGGCTTCTGTCGCCAGCCAAGAGATCCCGAATATCTGCGTCAACTGGCACCCACATTGGGTGTTGCCCTGGAGAAGAATCCCGAATTTCGGCCACCCATCTATGATGGTTTAGTCGAGTTACTCGACGAAAACCAATCAGCCGAGAGTCTGGCAGTTATTGGCCAATATGCCAAGAACTTTTTGCCCCGCCTCTTCAATATCTATACGCAGAAACCAAGCGGTAGCTATGAGGCGGATCAAAGGAAACGGGTTCTCGAGGTGATACGGTTGTATGTGGCCCGTACTCCCCCCGAAGTGCAAGCCCAGCTCTTCGAGAATGCCCAGGAACAGTTGGCCGCCAGTGCAGCGGCTAGTTTCGAGTATGATGCTCTCTTCGACATAAACGCGGCCATTGTCCGTGTCCAGAAATGCCGCGGCATTGAGCACTATTTCGAGAAGCATATGGCTCCCGTTCTGCGCAATGATAAGTCGAAACTGGTGTCCAAGGACGAGCAAAAACTAAAGAAGCAGCAACGCAAAACATACGAGTAAGATTCTGAAATGAATCTGAAAGAATTTATGATCACCTAACCCATCTTTTCATTCATTTGCAGACTTCTACGCGAACTGATGACTTCGGAGCTGGCATCATGTCAGAAATTCACGAGAAAGAATTGCAATGCCTTGCAAAAGTTACTCCTGGAGGCATTTACCACCAGTTGCACTGTCTGCCAAGCTTCCCGTTTATAGTAAATTACCTTTTCAGCCGTATTTTGGCCCCCTCAATTGACCATTTTCTTTTTTCGTTTTTAGTTGTCTGAAATCTCTATTGGAATGCCGCAGCAATTTAACCCACAATGATCAGCTTGTAATGAAGGCCATACCCGAGGGTGTGCTTAACTACAAGGAGTTCTCCACTCGCAAGGAGCCCATTGCCGAACAACTTATCAAGTTTATAGCCAACTTGTATCAGGAGGCGGGGAAAATAAATGATTTTGTTGATATTCTAACTGCTGGCTTTACTGGCGATGAATCCCTGATAACGAATACAATATTGGCTTATCGTGCGGTCCTCCAGCAGCAGGGACAATACCTAACTGTGGCCACTTTGGAGTTTTTAATGCAACAGATTACCGTGTTCCTGGTGCAAAAGTCCAGAAATCAAGCAGAGGCCGCTGTCGCATTTCTGATCACATTTATCAAGGTGTTGCCCATTCCATTGGTGGCCAATCATCTGGAGACAATTGTGAGTGGCAAAGTTTCAAAATTTGTACACGTTTTTCTAACTTGTGTTATATTTTTTTAATCAGATGCGTTCCCTTTCGGCCATGACCAAAGACACTAAACGCTATTGTCGCATTCAAATTGGTTACTTCCTTAAGAAGCTTTGCAAACGTTTCACCACAGAGGAGTTGGCTCGCTATGTACCTGGCGACGATGAGGTGACCCACCGTCGTCTCAAGAAGATCAGGAAACAAATGCGACGCGATACGCGCAAGAAGCAGAGCGAAGATGCCGCTGCCGCCGCCGCTGGTGACAGTTCCGATGAGGAAGGAGGTGCAAACGGTCTGGAGCAGAAGAGCTATACGTAAGTTGAAGGATTGCTAAAGATTGCTCGTTACTCATTGTTTTTCCCACCCCCAGCATTGATGACATTTTGGCCGATTCGGATTCGGATCTGCCCGAAGATATGGATGCCGACGATCAAGGGGAGAATGGTGGTGCAGCAGCAGCCAACAGCAAACGTCGTTCCAAGGCCAAACAACGTAGCACATACATACGCGAGGAAGCCGATGAAATAGTCGATTTGGCCGATCTCAAATCCATTGGCAATGTGCTGAGTAAGTTGCAAGCGATCCAGTTGATCATCATTGGTAGATTTCATTGCATTTCTTCTCTCTCCATTGTATGATGCAGCGAGCGGTTCATCTGCGGTGGCCAGTAGCAAAATTTCAAAATCATCGAAACCTCAAGTACCTGACGGTGGATTCAAGACGGCTGAGGATGGTCGACTCATTATTAGTGACAAGGCTTTACGTGGCCAGGCAACGGCCATGGATGACGATGATTCGGATGGCGAATCATCTGATTCTGCGGATAGTGGCAATGAGCCAGATGCCAAGACGAAACGTGGCATGGAAGATGACTCCAGCGATGAGGAGGAATTGAAGCAACAGGCGGCGACAGGTGCTAAACGGAAACGCAAGGCAACGGATGCACTAAGCATGCGTTCGGGCAAGACGAACACCTCACGATACACAGCTGGTGGCAAGGGTATACATCGTCAGCTGGGATCTACTGCCAATGGGGGTGATAATGTATCCATGAAATCGGGTCATGGTGGTAAACAGCAGCGGCCAGCGGGCAGTGAATATGGCAGCAAGAAGGCTAAAGGTGATATGAAACAACGTGGCAAATTGGATCCGTATGCATATATTCCACTGACGAGGAATACACTCAATAAACGGTAAGCGGAAATCCCAAAAATGAAACCAAAGCAATCTCATTTTCGTTGTCAACTTTAATTTTAGGAAACGTGCCTTGAATTCACGTAAATTCAAGAACATGCTGCATCAAGCTGGTGGAGGAGGAGGCGGAGGCGAAGCATCTAGTGGCCGCGTGGGCAAGAGCTATAAGTAGACTCACCTTAGCTACTTAATTATATA
Organism: Drosophila willistoni; assembly: GCF_018902025.1. Lineage (NCBI taxonomy): Eukaryota > Metazoa > Arthropoda > Insecta > Diptera > Drosophilidae > Drosophila > Drosophila willistoni. The sequence continues at coordinate 9,049,637 of NW_025814052.1, read as the reverse complement.
TACACATAATATGACTACAAAAAAGATCATAAAGATAAACCCGTGATGTTATGATGAACCTCGGCATGTTAGAGGGAGAGATTTTTAGATTTCTTTTTTTTTGTTTTTGTTCATAAACACGAAAAGTATATATCACCATGAGAGTGTATATTATATATATATATTTCTATATAAAACAAAATTGGAAAAATGCACAAAAAGTCGGCTAAAATTGTTTCTCAATGTGTTTGTGTAGCCATTCACCCTCAGGATCTAGGCCAGCCATTGTTTCCTCTATGAAATGCATTTTATTCTGGCTATCCACAAGGATGACTGTATGTGTGCGACTGCCATAGCCTTGATGATCGATAAAGACATTCAATGAACTTAAACCCTCACCCCAATTCGGAGCCCGTCGCTGCAGTTCCGGATCGGGCCAGAATTTATGTTTGTTTTTCAGTAATTCCAACAGATGAGAGCTTAGTACATCCACCGAAGCATTGCCATGCTCTCGGACAGTTGCTTCGAATTGCTGTTGACCGTGGCTAACCTTTTGGAAGGGCGACGATGGCAGACTGTTGCCAAATCCGTATGATTTGCCTGGTTCGAACTGTGCCAATGTAGGTGGCACATTGCTAAGCAACTGTATCTGAGCTGAGGTGGGTCTTAAAAGTGGAACAGATAAATAAAATTGGATTATGAGGGCGATGACGATGTAATATCTAACTTACGTAATCTCAATGGAGACAAAATTAAAGGCACTATATTGGTTGCAATCCTTGAGTAATCTTCGATTATAATTCATTGAATTGAACTCCTTGGATGATTCTTTCACATAATCTGCCACAATCATGCCGCGTCCTAGTAAGAAATGTTCGTTATTTGTGGGTATTTGCTGATGCGGTTGCAAAATGTTCAGGGCTTAGAGGAAAACGAACGGGTTGGATGGATTTAAGGATTAGTGCCAACAAATATGAAGAAGCTGAGAATCTGAGCATTTAGCTGGTGAGCCTGAGCTGTGAATGATTACCAATTGCATTCCTGGGTTTTGGTTCGCCAGTTAAATTGAGCAGAGCACCCACTTTGAATACATCCTGATGATGGCCAATGGCCAGCCAAGTGCCTCCTTCGCGTCCTGGTTCCAGATCAATGCCTACACAAACAAAACGAGAAACGTTCAAAATTGGCTTTATCCTAACATTTCTCTCCACTCATTTGACCACTAACCACCATAGACATGTTGAGCCTGCGACCACTTGCCCACCTGTTGTGTCTCACGGGCATAGAATTCATCACGATTCGATGCCAAGATGAGTTTATAGCCACCAGGAGACGGCTCTGCGTTCGCATAAAAGAATATCACACACATCTTATAGTTATTATTCGATCGAAATCGTCCGATTGTGAAAGCAACAAACAGTGAAAGCGATCGAAATTACGTTGGGGGCAGGTTGAAGTGGGGTCAAAGACACAATCAGTCTCTTTGTTGCGTTGCCTTTTGCTTACGGCTTTGGGTTTTTATCAATAAATTATCTCTCCGCTCAGTCTTATCCGTTAAAGTCAAACAAATATAATAAAATACTAAATATAGTTAACGGGCTTCTCGCAACTGGCCTAGCGAGCTTTTTGCCTTGGGTTTAAGTGTTTTTCCTCGTTGGTTCATTTGGCTTCCCCAGTTGTTGTGGTTATCTCATTGCAATATTTAATTAAAATTTCGTATATAATTTCGACTACTTGAATAATTTTGTAATTTTGTTTGGTGTTGCCAGATGATAAAAAAACAAACAGATGTTTCGCGGGTACGTCAGAAATAAACAATGTTGGTTAACGCTGTTCAATTTCACCGATAGTTTGGCGGTTATTTTTTGAAATAATAATCGGTTTTTCAAATTCAAATTTCGTCTGAAAATTTTACTTATTAATAATTTACAAAATTTTTATATTGACTTTAATTATTGTATTGGTTCGTGGCAATGTTTTTTTTTTTTTTTTCTTCTCAATTAGACACGTATGCCTATACGTTTCTTTGATCCTTGCTTGACGAGAGCATGCTTATAGGCAAAATTGACGTACGATTCATTACAGTCACGTGTCACATATAGTTGGCGGCTCTTCATTTTATCCACGCAATACAGAAAGGTGGAGACACAACGCAAGTCAATCCAATGGTGCTCACAATGCGTCTGCCCCAGTGTCTCATCGGTTGCCAACATCTCATCAATATCTAATTCAGTGTCACTCAGTTCAGTTTCAATGGGTATTTCCTCAAAAATATTCTCGTCGTTTTCATACTCCATGTTTGCTGTTGAGCGATGTGACCGCAGTATTTGCCTAGGACTTGGCATCGGTGTTGGCATCCTTCGGGGCATCTTTCTTGAATTAAATTTACCTTATTTTCTTTGATCTAGGCATTGCGGAAATGCATCAGAATTGTTGGTCGAATTGATTTTCTAGATACTCACATAGACAATGGCCAGTATATGCGACCAAAAAAGTGTATAAAATCTATATACATACGTATGTATATTTACTTAAAAAAAGGAAAACCAAAAATAGTCAACCGATCCTATGCCATAAAATAGTACACACCAAGTGAAAACTGAAAATACAATGAGACGAGATGTATAAACTCCAGGCTACTTGTTAAACAGTCCCACACAAAATGAAAGAAAACGTTGAAGTATGTTTCTTTGATCTCTTTTTTTTTGCAAAATGTAAACGATTTTTATCTTATTCCAAACGAAAAAAAAAAACATATATATAGAAAGAAATTATAAATATACATACATATATAGATATTGATATATTTTAAAAATAAGTACATACACATAAAATGGCTTTTGATAAAATTGTAGATATGGATATTAAAATAGTTTGCTGCGACTTAAACAATAGAGGGAATGTTAAGTTTGTGGGAACGGAAGGGAGGGGAATGCGTTTTAAGAGTAAGCTGATGACCAATTAACAGATGCTAACACGATTAGACTACTATATATATATATATATATATATATATATATATATATGATCATTTTTCAAACAAGACACACCATCTATATATATATATTTGTATATATTTGCACAAAAGTCGGGGAGGGAAACGTTTTTCATAAGGTCACTTAAATCATATATATACATAACATATATATGACGACAATATCTGATAATTACCCTATCTAATTGGCTTCAAAGGGCATATACGATACGATACATTACAATCACTTTTGTTTTGTTTTATTTGCTGTATTTGCATTTCTTTTCCATTGTTTCAGGAAAATAAATGAAATTCATATGAAATAAAAAAGGGGTGAAAATAAGGGAAAAGTTGTAAAAAAAAAAAAAAGGTTTTTGTCTTGAAAATGGCCACTGTATGGGTTTTTGTTTTTGTCAGAATTAAATAGTAGGCTAGAATATTTTTGCTAAACTAGGAGTGCGTCGAAAGGGATTCCAAGAACTTGACGAAACGCTGCCCACAAATCTTGACTTGGCGGTAGTTTTCAGACGTAACTTGGGCTTAGTCGTTGTGCTGGTTGGACTGGAAGAGCCGGATGAAATGCCAGATGAACTAGCTGCTGATAAAGTGGATATGGAACCCTTCGATGATAAAGGCTGAAAATATATACCAAAAAAAACAATTAATCTCTTATTATTCATATTCACTTCGTTTCGATTAGACTCACCTTTAAGTAATTGCGGTCCATGGGCGTTATGACTTTAAGCTCCAAAGTGGGTCCACATGATTGTATGAGACGCACGACCTGCTGATGGGTGTACCATTTGACATCCATGCCAGCAATTTCCACTATAAAATCACCCTCCTTGATGCCGCCCAGCTAAGATAGTAAAGAAATATGTATTTAGTTTTTGCTTCGTTCTTTCATCTATTCGAGTTAACTCACATCGGCCAAGGAATTGATTTCCACATGCGCAATTATAACTGGAGCATCGCCACGGACATGAAAACCGAAATTCTCCAATTCCTCTTTGTAGAGACTACAGCTACCTTCATGGACATGATCGCCCTCGTGTTCGGCTGGACATTGACAATGATAGTTATTGACGGCACGGCTACCACTTCCGCCCATGGAGTCGTGATGATGTTGGTGATGATGATGGTGATACATAGCCGAACCCTTTTGCAGGCGTACACAGCGGGGTGCCGTCCAATGACGACGTGCCGAGAATATTGCTATGGGTCCCAGGCGTTTAAATGGATCTTCCACTTTGTACGATGTAAAGTCCGGTCCTGTTAGGCTTAATGTGAACTTTGAGGCGGCTGTTTTGGGAAGGAGTCTCTTAATCAAATTCCACAAATTTGTCATTCATCAATTACCTTCTACTGTGCGCTCGGTTAGATCATAGCAATCATCAATGTTCGTTTGGGGGGATTGTAGACGAAACTTTTCGTATTCATCTTGGGTCTTATAATGCGCCTCCTTAATGACTTGGGTGAGGGAGGTCTTGTTCTATAAGCAACAACATATAATGTTTGTGATAATCGGTCAAGTGGGGGGGATGGTAGGTGGGTGGCGACAGCTTACCTTCAGGTAGCGGCACATACGCTGCAATCGCTGAGCCTCCTCATGACTAGCCAGAGCTTCTTTCAAATGGGTATGCTTAATGGCCACACAGCTGGCGCTGTCCTCATTCTCATCATCGAGAATGCCACGCAAAGCCTCCCTTGCATTCCCAATGAACGATTCATTGGACGAGGGAGCTAAACTTTTCTTGGTGCTCAATGAAATGTTGTCATCGCCCAACGTGGCATCAATTCCACGAGCTTCATAATGATGTGCCAAAGCTAGAAATTGACAAATGCAAGTGTTCAATGTTTAATCGTTCCAAATGGTATATTATTCTGTCCTTACCCTTGTACAATTCCGCCTTGAGCGGCACTAATCCTGCCCAGCACTCGGGCAAATATGTGTGCGTATCATTCACTTGGATATTCTTATGCATTTCCATATACTCGAGCGATAATTGAGCGGCTTCGCCGGCCAAATCGCGGAACAGATGACTCGATTCTTTCAATTGCAATGCCTCGATTTGTAATTGCAATTTCTCAAAGAGACATTCCCGGGCCTGGGACAACATAAGCGATACCAAGACATCCAACACCTGCGGCTTCAAGTCCATCGACGGCGCATTTGTGAACGTATCGTAAATGTGACGAAATATGCCCGCAGCCCGCAAGAAACTATCGACAGCCGCATCCAGGCCACGTTCCGTGCTCCGGTCGTGTCGGGCACCAATCTGTGTGTATATCGCACCCAAATTGAACAAAGTGCAGGCCTTCTCGAAGGCAATGGTCCTTTGGCAAGAGGGCACACCAGTCAGCGAGTCGTACCATTCGAAATAGACACCCAAATTGCGATCGGGCGGAAAGAAGCGACGCTCCACATAATACAACAAATTGTAATAGCGGAAAAGTAATGCCACTCCTAAAGCATCGCGTGATGGAGTCTTTGAAGCCTGCAACAACAATTGCAATCAAATTTATGGCCAAACTTTGCCACTGGGCAACAAGTGGACTAGACATACCTGTCTGGTGTCTGTCATATCGGCTATGGCATCCATATATATGGAGGGTTCTTCGCTATAATGCTCGAGAATGAAATCGGAGAAGGGTTCCATGAAATTAATCTCCTTGGTCTCCTTAAGACCCAATGGTATCATCGGCATAATGCCATCGTGACTGTAAAAAGAGCAAAGATGTCATAAATATTACTATTAATAACTAATTGTAAGACTTTAAAAGTGACTTTCTTTCTTGCTCTCTCTCTCTGTCTTTACAGAATTAAGTTTTCTATAATGAAATTTGAAAAAATTTAAGTTTTTGAGCAAAACGAATTTGCTTCTTCCTTACACTGTAATCAAATCAAATGACAATGCAGGTTGAAATCCATTAAGTTTGATCTTAACACTTAAAAAAATTTACACTAAATCTCTGCTTCTTATAGAGGATCGATTGAGCACAGCTTCAGGAGACATTTTCTTACTTGTTTTAGAAAATCGCCAAAGAATGTGACATATGATTTCGGTTTAATATCATAAACTACTATTTAATAATTTTATTTTTCACGACAATATATATTTCTTATAAAGTGAATAGGGTCAAGAAAGATCAAGGAATTCGTCATTATATTCTATTCGTTTTATATTCTAACTTGGGGGCAAAATGTAAAATTATTGTAAAGACCATATAACAATTTGGATGAGTTATGGTTTATAAGTTTTGTAACGACACCTTGTAGAAATTTATGAGAAAATTTAATTTATTTCTGTATACCTGTATGTATATGAGATCGGAAATACAGCCCCTTTCTCTGTTTTGTTTTTGGTTTTTGTTTTTCTCAAACAACTCTGAGTTGTAAACACGATCATCAATTTTCGTGTCCGACGAACCTTGCGCCAAAACTAACCATCCCGCCGGGTGCCCCACCCATTTGGCCATTTGTTTCTATATCTGTAACTATATAGGTAATACTAAAAACTTTTTCCATATTTTGTTATTGTTGTTGTTGCTATTTTTAACGACTTTTTCACTTTCTTTGTTGTTAGTGTGTGTGTGTGTTGGTTGTATTTGTGATTTTCCCGTTCCACTTGAGGAGGCAAAAAGGCGCTTGACCAGAAACTGATGCGCAAATTTTTTTGTTTTTTAGTTTTTACTAAACTGACCAGTATGAAAAACGAAAAAAAGCCGGCCCTAGTGGAAACTAAAAACTAATAATACTATTTTGCATGCACTTAAAAATGGGAAAAAAACTGATGGAAATGAATGAAAATGCTTAAGCAAAAAGAAAGAAGAAAGGAAAAAAAAAAATTTAAACGAAATTGAAAATTTCATTGCTTACCTCTCACTCTGATAGATTTCCACCGATGAATTTAGCTCGGCCAATTGCTCTTTCAGCAATTGCAAATTGGAGTTAACAAAGCTTAACTCAAGAGCCACAGTATCCCTTAATTTGCGGTTTGTGGTGGCCTGTTTGGGCAGTGGTGGATAAAAGATATAGTCAAGGATGAATGAACTATTTAAACAATATCAAATAATAAATACCTTATATAGATTCTCAGCGCCAGCTCTCAGGCGTAATTCCTTATTGATCTCTTGATTCAATTTGCAGCGACGACTTTGTAGTTTACCACGACAGGTTGCTGCCCGGGGATCAGATCCCTAAAATGGAAAGATAAAAGAATTAATCAAGTGATTATAGAAATAGACAAATAAAGTTTATCAGAGATCGATGAGATTGAAAATCGATTAATTATTGAAGATTGAAGACATTTTTGATGTCTCTATGCAAATGCCAACAATTGTGATTGTTACTTTTGGTTCACGCTTCATTTAGTTGTAGTTCTCAACCAGTTTTAGCGTCAAGTTATTAGTGTTACATAGCAAAGCCTGCCAATGATAAAACTTAATGGTTCTTTACAAACAATCTCTTTACCATTTTTGCCTATTAATCTTCCCTGTAATATTGACTTTAAACAGGCTACTACAGAAAGTTGCAAAGAATTCGGAGAATATTTATTGTGTTTTGGTCAAGGATTAGGATTTGTAACTTATATATGTACATATGCACCTGTTTTACCGATGTCCACTCTACTACATCAGAGTTGGCCTTGTCGTGTACGAGTTCCTGTTGATCGAGTTCAATTTCCTAAGCTTCTTCAATGAGCTCTTTCCTTCTTTGTTCCTTTAAGAATTGCTTAACTTAAGTAAAATATGTATTTTATTTCAAAACAAGAACCTATCAACAGCAATAGTCTCCCTCTTATCGAGTTCTCTGTCATTGTAGATCTAATTAAAATACCCTTCTAGTTTAGTTACGACCGTCACACAAAGTTGATTGACTTTTTTGCCGTTAATAAACCGACAAAAAAAGAAGAAGAAAACAATGCCTACAAACGTGTCTCAGTCTGTGTCTCTGTCTCTGTCTCTGTATTTTAGCCGCATACAAGTTAAGAAATAGTAATAGAATGCAATGGCGTTTAATAAAAAATTCATTCGGTTATCTACTATGACTATTCTACCTAGCTACTAGGCCGAACAACAAACGAAACGAAACAAAACAAAAACTTATAAAACGGAAGCAGGAAATTGTCGTTGACACTGCACGTTTCCCACATTTTAAAAAATTCTCAACTCTCTCAAGTCGATGGAGAGGCGACTCTTAGATACCCTGTACTTCAATACACATTTTCTTTGCAGTTAATGTGGCAGGAGCTGAACAGAAGAAGATCTCTTTGACTTTTGTCATAGAGAAACTTGCAGATTTCTCTATCATTTTGGTTGGTTTCAATTTCTAAAAGTAAAACGTTATCATTATCGGTGAAAATTTCTGTGAATTACTACAACGAGATAATGCAAAAAGTTTGTCTTCGACACACACGTTTGTTTCACTCGCATGTTTTGTTAAATGAGACTTGAGAGATACTCCGGCATACTCAGATTACTTATAAATTTTGATTTTATCGATCTAATGGAGGCTAAACGAGTAACAGAATTTATTTTCCCTGAAACTCAATTAAGTCCGGTATTGCCCATTGGCAAAATGGTTTCTTCTCTCCCTCCATGCTTTGTCTCATTTAGTTTGGGGTTTTTTGTTTTGCTAGATCCTGATTCGCCTGTCGCAAGAATGCACTTTGAAGCCATTAAATTGACAGAGGATCGCAACACTTGGACGACACGGTGAGAATAGATGATAGAATAGATCGATATATTTAATGAATTCTTATAAAATTGTGGACTAGTAAACAATGTCTAGAGATACATTTGTATTCTAGGATTGCGAAATTGCTGTGTGAAATGTTTTTCTCGCTGTGTAGGATTTTAAGCGCCGCTGCCTATGTATTGCGTGTTCTGCATAATTAAAATCAACAGAAGTAGATTCGGGCAGTGGCCCTGGCCGGGGACAAGCAAGCAGAGGGGCGGGCAGTCGGTCTGGCAGGCAGGCAGGTTTTAGGGTTAAGAGCAGAACAGGGTTAGGGCCAAAGCCAAAAGGCCCGAGTCCAAGACCACGATCAAGACACAATGGGAGGCTTCGCCTTCGCCTTCGACTTGGTCAATTGTGTCTGACATTAGGCATGCCTTGCAGCTCCTACCGATGCCATGCACGTAGCTTTGCCCAAGAAGTCATTGCACTCCAACTGCAACTCCAACTCTTCAAATGCAACTGCAACTTGATTATGGTGGATCAACTGAACGACCAAACGACTGACCGCCCGATCGTCCCAACGTCCCAACGCCCCATTGCCTGTGCCTGTGCTTGTGTCTGTGCCTTTGCTAGTGGGCGGGATTTTCTTTCTTTCTTTTCTTTTCATTTTTCCATGCTTTTTTTTTATGTTGTAAGTGGAAAATTGTTTTTCATAGCTCTAAACAACAACATTGTGAGTTAAAAAGATTGCCATATTTTTGACTGATTAACGGTTTTGTAGTTTTGTTTTTTTTTTTTGGCCATGTATAGTATGGCCAATATTGCAAGTACAATGACTGAAGGTTTTTAATTTGGTTTTTGAACGGCTTTCAACATATATTCGGCATTCGTAATGCCCATCTAAAACAAGTGGCGCATGTAAATCAACCAGTTAACAGCAACAACAACAACATACCAAAAATTATCCAATTATGCATGAAAGCGTTGGGAAACCAAAAACCAATCCAAACGAAACATACAAAAAAAAAAAAAAACCAAAAAAAGAAAAAATGCACATTACATACATGATCAGGTTTTTTTTGTTTTTTTTTGGTATTTCTTTTTTTACTGTGTTGTGTTCAGCGAAAGTGTTAAGGTAGGTTCCGACTAGGGCGTTTGTTTAAAGAGAAGGGAGGAAGCCAAGAGACTCTAGGGAAGCAGCCACTTCAGAAAACACTTAGACGTCCCTCTGTTTGTTTGCCAAATGTTACTTAACTCAACAATGCAAGCCAAGTGCCATACCAACTCTGTCTTGCCCTCTAATTAAATTCGAAATAAGCCTAAAGAATACTTTGTGATATTGCAACAATGTTGCTGCAACATGTTGACAAGCAAACATCAGTGTTGGTAAATACAATAGACATTCAACAAACAAATAGGTGTTTATTGTGTCATCTCATTCTTAAGTAGATAAAATTGTTTCCATTCGTTTTGTCGAATGAAATTTTTGGGAATTCTAATTCGTAGGTCGTTGTTCAACATTGAACAGAACAGTGTTGAGAAACTATGTGTTAACAGCTTAACAGAACATTTACAAAAGTCTTTGCTTTCCTTTTTTTTTTAAATTCTAATAAACCCTTTAAAACTAATTGTTAACTATTAATTTATATTTCTCATAATTTATATTATAGAATAGATTTAGATTTATATAGTTTTGGTTAAAATTAGTTTTGGAATTTGAAAATTAAATTGCATTGTTTTCGAGGTGAGACAGTAAAAAAAAACTAACGATTTGTTTGTAAACTTATTGCCGGGTTTTTCTGAAATTATTTTAAAGTAACAACCGATATATTTTGATTGCAGATCGGAAACAATAACAAATTTTATTAAAAATCCGCAATATTAATATTAACAGGAATAATAATAAAGATCCACATAAACTTTAATGGCACAGGTTTTTCCAAACTATAAGATCAAAGATTAGTTAGTTATAATAAATTGTTTCTTCAGTGTACAAAATTCTGTATATATATATATATATATATATAGGATGATATGCGACCAGTGCTGGGTAATTACTGATTCTTTCGAAGTTAGTCGACTCACCCATTTTGTTCACTTTACTGTTCAGTTGCTCTTGAAAAACATTCCGAGTTTTATTTTGATAATAACATTGGTAGATTTTTTGAATATTAATATGTTACTAATATGACAGGAACCTATGGAAAATCATTGTCGATCGTCGACTACTTTCGTTCTTTATACAATATATCTAAAGAGTCAACCACTTGTATTACATTAGATAATTACTAAAATTGCCTTCATACACAATGGCTAAAAGCAAAAATTTCAAATAAACTTGTTCTCTATCACATACCACATGTGTCTACATCCGAGAATTAGAACGAACGGAAGATTATGGCCAGATCGACTCAGGAATTAATGCTGATCAATAATATACATATAAGTGTGTTATGGGGATGAAAAAACTTCTTTCTGCCTGTTACATAAATTTTAACGCATGTTTAAGAGGTGGTTTTACTTGGCTAAGACTCATAGTTCTTACAGTTTTTATATATTATCCAATAGTCTGTCTGTCTTCTCTTAATGCTACACCCTATTTGGCTGTTTTGTTGGCTAAACTAATTTTCCTAAATGTTGTTCCCAATTCTCTTTCTAAAATCCATAATTCATCATTATGCCTGCATCCCGTCGGCCCATTTCACAACTTTACATGCTATGTAACACTTTCTAGAGCTCTGTTTTGTCTTTGCCGCAGCATTCCCATCCAAAAAACAAGTTGTTCGATCTGGCGGCTTTTTGGTTTTGCTTTTGTTTTTGTGTTTTTTATACACAGAGTTTTGTAGGTTTTGTTTTTTTGTTCGTATTTGTATTTCGGCTAGTTCGTACTTTCACCTGTATTTTGTGTGTGTTTTGTTTTTTTCTTCTTTTTTTGTTTTATTTAGGTTTTGCTTTGTTTTACAAATCAGGTTAGAGTCATTAATTAAAACGCATGCTGGAACTAAGCTATTTTTTGGGGTCTTCAATCTCTCTACTAGCCCTCCTCTTTCTCCTCTTCCACGGGCCAACCTTCAGTTCTGTTTTGAAGATTAAATATCAATTATTTACATTATGTTTGCAATGCATTTGGAAGAATGGACAAATGTTTGGATGAATGGATGGATGGATGGATGGATGTGCCCACCTGTGTTGCTGTAGTTGTTTTGTTGCAGCTGCACATAGCATGATAGCACATGGCACATGGCACATAGCACTAAATAGTGGAATAGCTAGCTAGCTAGAGAGACAACCTGTTGCCATAGTGGCTAAGTGACCCACATGCGCTGGCTTTTTCAGTGACGTTGCACAAAACTTGTTCACATTCAATAAATACGTACAAATCGTCGAAAGACAACGTAAAAGAAAACAGCAAAAAATCAAAACCAACAAACAAAACAAAAAAAAAACGCTCATAAAATATTTGCGTGTTTTTAGGCTTGCCGCCGTGTATCTGAAAAGAGTTTTTTATTTTTGCTTTAGAAGAATGCTGAACACTTGACAACAACAAAAGCAACAGCAACAAAAATCAACAAGTGTTTTATCTTACACAAGTACCGACCAACCAAACAAGCGACCTGTCCTACACATACTACAGTGAAGATACATAAAAATGAACTCGAAACTCAACACAAAATGTTGACAAAATCTGTTCATAGAAATTAGCACTTTACATTACTTATTAACAAATATTTTGTTAAAGAACTTCTTAAACAGACTTTTCGATAAAGATACAGCTCGGTTCATAAAACTCGAACTGCTAATGAGTAGCATAAAGTAAATATTTTGTAACATCAAGTTAATGGTTTCATTAAAGAAGGCTAATTTGAAAATGTTTCCACAAATAAACTTTAAAGATATCAGCAAGTAAAAAAGAGAGAGAAGATCTTTTTAACCCTTGCGAAAAGGTTAATGTTGGTTATTTTACACTTCCAAACAGGTAGCCAAATAAGGGGTTCGAGTCCAATAATTCGATTATGGGCCTAAAATCCAAGTAATAAATCATTGACATAGGATAAAAGTTACATTAAAAGGTCGTTTGAGTTTTAAATATTAAGAAATCAAAAGAACTAATCAACAAATCATGGATAAAGCAAATAGCTGGTATATATATCGAAATATGTATGTATATATTTATTTTTTTTATGTCCTACTAGATCTACCTTTGTGGTAGATCGACAACTACTGGATAAAGGCAGGGCCACTTACAGCAGGAAAAATGTCTTAAAGCCGCGAATACCTCTAGTTAGATGCCCAATGGAGGTAATCTGATCCTTTCAGCATTCAATCTTAAGCCTTTTGGCAGCTCAATAACCCAGGATATAGGCTCAATGATCTTGACCAGCTTTCGGAGGTTTTAAATCTGAGAAATGTTGAAAAATTTAGCTGGTCTTTCGCGCTGACTGGAATACTTATGACCACACTTGGTACAAAAAGTCCCCTTAGGAAAGTCATACCTCATTGCTCTTCACAACACAGAACACAACGTTCTCATGCTTTTAACATACACCCAAACAAATCTTCCTGTCCAAAATTCGAAGTGGTATTAACAATCCAATCCATCTTCGAAAAATGTTCCAGTATGAGATAAGTTCATTTAACCTAAGTCAACTTCTCTTACTCCCTGCTAACCCTATCCTGGATAACAACAACATTATCTTTTGATTCTTGAAGCAACTAAATATATATGTATAACTAAATATCTATATAGAATAAATTTGTCGAGTCGATGGCCAAAGTAGCTAGCACTCCCAACTTAATATTAGTTATTAAATTATGCTTTCTTGTGTAAAATAAAATAGTAATAAGAATTAGCTGTTCTTTAGATTGACAATAAAGTTAAAGTGAACATTAATATTATTCCAAAAGTAAAGTAAATGTAATTTTTCCTTCATTGAGTTTTATTTACTTTACACAAAATCGACAAAGAACACAATTCAGTTTACGATAAGTTTCGTTTAGTGTCAAAGATCAATTGATCCATCAGTTTGGCGTACCTATAAATATTTAAAGGATCTTCATAGCGATGAATTTTCTACTTTCAGTTACTAAAAATTGTCTTCAATAGCAGATTTCTGGAAATTGTAGAGACCCATTCCGAAGGACAGAACAGAAAATCACAAGATCCCACACACATATCTGGTTATACTATTACTTTGCATAGCTCGGACTCTTAGCTCTTAGTATATTCAAAATTTGAATAAACAAATTAATCTCTGAATATTCTTCTAAATCGCAATTGATTTTTAACCAATTTATAGCCCAAAAATATATAAATTGTCAACCAATGCAATGGCGTTAACTCTGACTTATGTAGACAGGAATTAGTGAAATCCTTACAAGTCTAAATATGGCTAAATATTTGTTGGTATTTGTTTTATTTTCACTATTTCGAGTCTTTACTGTTGCACTTTAACTAACTTTAACTGGTTTTTTGAGGTCGTTAGGCAGCAGCAGCCGGTAGCACCCGTTAGCTAGCCACAAACTGCGCCCGCTGCTCTTCTGAATTGACTTGACTAGTTTTTGATAACTGTAACTGGCTTTTTGAGGCGCAAAACACTATGCCGTTTGGTTTTTTTTTTCTGGGGGGAATTAGAACAAACATTTTGGTTTTTCCCTCTCTTTCTCTCCGACTTCCCCCCTCTCTTTCTCTCTCTCGCTATAGCTAACTCTGTCAATCTTATTGATTTCAGGTGGAAAGCATTTATTGCCAAAGTTGCTTAAGGAAACAACAAAAATAGAAGAAAAAGTGGGGGGAAAAACCGTTTTATTGACTTTTCGGTCGTGTTGTATGCGGTGGGAACGGTTAACGATCAAGAAGTTGAAGAGGCAACCGGATAAATGTCAAAAATCATCCATATACAAATACAAATGCACACATAGATATTATATACATATGTACATATATAAATATGTATGGTATATAGTAGTATAGTCAGTCTCTGGGGAATATGTACAATTTAATGATGGCAATTGTGCTACTCTCTGCTTATTTTTTTTGTTTTGTAGTTGTTGCTAATGATCTGACGTGATCGAAATTGGCAAATTACCCCAAATAGTTAGTGGAAAATTGTTCAAAAGGCAGATTGTTGTATGCCTCTGCCATGGGCGTCATCAGAACCTCGTGGAAAGGGGGGCAGGGAACGGGGGGCCAAGGGCGGCCTAACAAAAGGTTTCACTTACTTAATACACATTGTGATTGATCTCTTTTCTATGCAAAAATCATATAGTAAATGCTTATACATACATATACATTATATATATGTATATAACGATCAATCATTGACTTTGGTTGCTACTTAAAAATATAAAACAATAATAAGCTTAGTTTCTTTTTTTTTTTTTTTTTCTTTTTTTTGCAAAACGTCATAAGCCATCTGTCATACATATATCCCAGCTGCTGATTTTAACCTTCAGCAAAATTTGTCTATACCAAAGATTGTATTTTAAGATACCCTACGGAAGCTAATGGAATGAGCAATACTGGCGATAGTTGAAAAAATCACAAAAAAAATTAAATCAATGGTCTTTTTTAGAAATCTAATAAAAATGAGAAAAATTGAGAAAATTTTGAACAAACTTTCAAAAGAAATACATTGATCATCTACATTCTTTTCCATCCCTTTCTATCCCTGATGAAAGGCGACTCTTACAGTACTACTCAAGAAAAATATTTCAAATTATTGTATATTATTATATATTATATGGGTTTAATTAGTCTGAGATATAAGTATTTCTGAAAGAATTCAGAAATAGAAAAGTCAATTTAGAAAAGTAAAATAACCTTGACCTTTAGCCTAAGAAAACCCAAAATAAAATAACAGATAGATTGCTAAAAATTCACAATTTTACATTGTTTGTAAAAATTTCTAATAAATAGTTCATATAAATTTTATTATAGAATTTAATTAGAGCTTAGATGCTTAGTTAGCTTAGAGTTGATTGACTCTTGAGATAAAACTTGTAAGAAACGCTTAAAAACGTCCTTACTTCATACGAATTCCATAGGCACACCAATGGCCACCACACTAGGTCAATTTCGTTTTCAGTGAAACATTTCTGCTTTTGAGAAAGTTATTCCTAACTCAAGAACTCTTTGCATTGCAAAATAGTAATAGTCCACATGCGGGAACTGTCCATGAGTAGAGCTTTCACTGTAGTTAGTTTTCCCCAACAAAGAGTTACTTTAGACTTTCCCTACACTACATGCTAGTTCCTTGATGATAATCATTGAACCCCTTTACGATATACCCATGGTATGATATTGATGGGTGGGTGGGTGGTTGGTTGGTTTACCCTTGGAATTGTCATTGTTGTTATATTTTGCTGATAATTGCGCTTGAGGCGCTTGTCTGGGTATAAAAGTGTGTGTGTGTGTGCGAGTGAGTGTGCGTTGTTTTTTTGTGAATATATCAAGAAGCATTCCAATGAATACTTAACAATAATTTGCATAGCGAAATATTTCATTATTAATCACGTAGGTGCAAAAGAAAAAAAAACAAGAAGAAGACGTTGACGTTGACGACGACGACGACGAAAACAACACAAAAAACACAAATAAACAATATCATCGGCTAACTATTCAATCATGATTCTTGAGATGCTTGAGTAAAAACTTCACAGCTTGTTCTACAGTTACTACCACCTACCTACATACGTACAATATGTACACATGTAGGTGCTGCTCTTCGTCTGTCTACAATTTCATAACACATCTTAAATATATAATATTCATACATATGTATGTAGTACTTAGCTACATATGTATGTGTTGGTACACAAACCGCACGTGTGAAGTGATTTTTGCCATTAACAAGTGGGGTGTGGGCAGTTTAGTCGGATTTGGTAATGCTTTATTAGGTAAGAACCATTTACAAATTACCAAAAAACAAACAAAATAATAATAATAATTAACAAATTCTCAACACACGTCCGTAAGAAATTCCCATTCCCCAAAAGAAAATACTTCAAGTTCTCAATTAAAAAAGCCATGTTTTCTTAAAACTTTATTTGTATAGATTATGTTTTTAACTCTTTCGCTTGTTGCTTGTCGCTGGTTTATAATATTAAGTTAAGAAAAATTCTACCTCATCAAATTGATAAATGGAATAATTTGGCATGATGCTTCTTAAATAACTAAATAACTAAACTAAATAATACTTCAAGATTAGGGACATTTGATCCCAAAAGTATGAAATAAGCTGGAAAAGTATTCATTATTTGCACCAAATTTTATCACATTTCATATGCCTTGTAACTTAAAAATTTAGAACAAAACGAATTGGATGATTTTGTTTTATCCTAAGAACATTCCAAAACTTATTTGTATGCTTATTTTCAGATATTACATTTAAAGGGTAAAGTAACATTTTGTCTTAATTTTTATCCACACTACATAAAATATTAACCATTTTATCATCCATCTTTTCCTTGAATCTACATAATTCAACTAACCGATCTTATTGAATTTTGTTGCAGCTCTTCAGAGTAGTTTACCGAAGTGACATAATAATTAAAATATTAGATAAAATTAAGTAAAAAAACTATTAAGTTGTTGATCTTGAACTCAACTTCCGAACTTTAGTTCCTATGTCAACTGGCATAGGCCTTCAATCTGGCGTAAAGGATTAATTGTTTGATTTCCATAGTATTAGAAATATTCCTAAGAAAAAGTTTCGAGAAAATCAGTCTTATCAAAATGTTAATAGTTGAAGAGATTTAATATCTCTTTTGTTGGATAATATTTCCCACATTTTAAGTTCAAAATTGGTTTTTTAAATAGAAACCGAATATGTCACAAAGTAAATATCTTTAATAGTAGTTTGTTTTAGATGTGTATAATCAAAAAAATTAAAAATAATGAAAAAAAATACAAATTGTGCATAATTTTGTATCCTCTTTACATTAAAAAATATCTTTTTAATGCAATTTTTTTTGTTTAATGAAGAACTTTTTTCTTTCCCTCTTTTTTAATTCCAGCTTTCAAAGGCAGATACTGATGAACTTTAGAGAAATTAAAATCGATGGCTAATCGGTCAATGATATGTATATGTATATTTCGGTGATTTAATTCTCACTGAGTTAATATAGAATTTTCACAAAGACTAATGCATTGTTTTAAGTCAATTTTTAACTTGTAATAATAAGGTCTCAAGAAGTCTACGATTTGAATGGGTGGTCGTTTGGGATTGTGTTCTGTTGAAAGCAAATTATTGTTGTTTGTCTATGTAAATGAATGGTCATAATTTAAGTACCTATAAATGCAAATCTAAATCATAAAAAATAAAAAACAAGATACATAACTGAAGTAAGATTTAACATGTATTTGCACTTGGAATTCTCAACTGGTTTGCACACACACACACACATAAACACTTTGCTAATTGATGTGTCATTTGTGTGTAACGGCTAAAGGAATTCCATCAATAACAATAACTAATAAACTTGAATTCGAAGATCTGAGGCAAACACTCTTTAAATAAGGAATTCGTTAATTCTAAATAATAATAATAAACGTAAAGATGATTCTGAATGACTTTGGCTTACCATTTGCTCCAATTTTAGTAAATAAGACATTGATTGCTTGCAAGTCATTTTGTGTAAAGTTTCAGTGAACTAAAAAACGGCAAACGGAATTGAAGACGACAGCAGCAATAATAAAGGCAAAGGCAAAGTAGAGTTGAGGTTGATGCGAATGAAACTGCTTGGAATTGCTTATCATCATCATGTTCCCATTTGGCTGGCTCAAAAGACTAGATTTTTTAGCCCATTCACACAAATTTTGCACACTTCAAAGAGCAATCAGAGTGACCTTGAATGAATGGCTGAATAGCATAAAAAAAGTCTTTCATCAAGTGGTTCACTCAAATGTGAATTGTCAAACACTTGAAATTGAATTGCGGCTAATGCGGAATGATAACACACACACACACACACACACACAACACACATAAAAAAAACAACTAAAAATAATAATAATAATAATGTAGAAAGAAAACTACTTCACTTCACAAACTGTTGTTGACCGAAATATGAATAAAAAGAGAAGAAACACACTTTAATAAAGATCACTGGGTTGTTGCATCGACGGCAACAGAAAACGCAACGCAAGAAGCAAACAAAAAACACGTCCGCAATCCTCGAAAGTCAGAACAGTTCTTAGTTGTTGCAACTAACTTGGACTACGACTAAGAGTTAGTCCATACACACACACACACACACACACACAATAAGTGGTAGCAATCTTGTGTTTGTGTTGAAAGCAAGTTTTCTGTCTTTTGCTTAGTTTGACCTGGACGGTTTGTGTTTTGCGTTGTCTTGTCTTTGGCCCGCTTTGGCCGCCTGGCCCTAAAACTCTTCTAGACTCGACTCTACTACGACTCTCTCGCCCCATCTGGGACAAATGAGTGCTGAATATCGTCAGATGACCCATCAATTTATGCTAATTAAGTTACGTGAAAGCTACCGAAAATTGCTTACAAAAGAAATGAAAACATTTCCATGATTGATTGACCTTTTCTATAAACAACAAAAAGATGAGGTCAAAGCATCAATGAAAAGGTGTTGACAATTTGATAAAAACAAAAACCCGAAACAAACAATGAAAGATAAAAACTTATTCTCGAGCCAACATCAATCTTATAGGAAAATACCCTTTGAAAGTAAATAAAGGGAAGGAACTAATGAAGCAGAATCTTGGAAGTTGGTTTAGAATATACAAAAAAAACTATTTCAAAAATAAATTAGGAAAGTTTTTATCACCAAAAAAACAGAAAAAGGCTGATTCACTGATTCAAAATGATGTTCTGATGTTAAGTTTACGAATATCTCTCAGCACTACATTTTCCCCTTATCCAGAGGGAAAAGATCATCATGTCTTTTCATTAGTAATCTGGGCTCTTTGTTTTATTGTATCAATAATCTACTTTTGGCAATACAACTGGAGAGAAGTTGATAGTCAGTTAGTCAATCTAGGACTTAGTTAGGGTTTATCTGAAATTGTCGTAGTTAGTACCTAAATATAACCTAATCTCTTTGGGTTACTCATATTGGATAATATTTTCATTGTTTGCTGTGGTTTTCTTTTTCTTAATGACTAAAAAAGGCTTTTTGTATTAGTAAGTTCTGTGATATAATTTGATTTTAGTTATTTTTAGTTAGCAAATCGTGGACATTTTTGCTATATTGAAAATTTCTCATATTTTATTTTAATAAATTTTAGGCAACATTAAACAAAAGCAAAAAATGAGCCTGTAAAACCGAATCGAATCATTCAAAAATTCTGAGTAGTCGAAATAGTACGGTTTTTTGAGTACTCATACATCACCTGATGAATGATTGACTTATTTCTTTGAAGATTTACAATCAGTGTGCTTTGAATACTCACAATTTTTTTGGGGAGTCGGAGAATACTTAAAGGCGTACTCGAAAATGTCCATTTACTTCTTAAGTACTAAAAAAGTTGACACAATATTTCGAATATGTTCATTTAATTCACTTTAGTTTTTAGCATTATTCATCTAGTTCATTAAGGGATTTCGATTGGAATGCATTCTTGCAACTCTCCAATAGAAGCGAAAGATAAAGATGAGTACATAAATTGATTAAATGTCACTCAAAACAAATTGAGGCATTTCATTTGAAACATTTGAAGTTTCAGTGTACTTATGCAGAGGAGGGGTCAAAGCACTCCAAAGTCTTGCACTTGGCGTTGAATCATCCAAGCACCCAACAAGTAACCACAATGAAGAACAACTACAAAAAGAGAGGCCAAGTGAGACCGGGGCAAGGCAAGGTAAGGTAAGGCAAGGCAGTAACCGCAACCTGGGACAACAATAATTCAGGGCACACTTGTCAGTTGTAGTTGTAGTTGTTGTTGTTGTTCTTTTAGAATTTACAGTTAAATAGTTTTCACGCTGTCATTGCAAAGAAGAGGAATAGCTTCCTTTATGCCTGGCCAGATAAAACTTGTATGACTGCAAGAACGAGATGTGTAGATGAGATGATCATGATGATCATAATGAAGAGACAATAATGATTTTGGTGGCGGTGGCGGGGGCAACAAATCGCTAGGCAATCAAATTCAATTCACTTAATTTACGTTCGAATTGGCTTTAAATTAGCCAAAGACACGCACATGGACATCACCTCGAAGCGCACTTCAATAATGCATCACGAGTTCATTATTATCATTCCATACGTAGGGGTTAAGCATATGTATGTACATATATATATAAGCCTCTGGCCCCATCGTGTTGACAGTTTGGAAAAGTTTTTTGGAAATGTCACGTTCATTTGACAACCGTCTGGCTGGCAGAGGCACGATTCAGTTGCTGCTGATGATGTTGATGGCTCTCAATGTGGCAGATGCAGTACCTCATCCACCGCCAACAGCGGCAGCAGCACCCGCCAACAATCCACCAACGGCCGCCTACGATAATAAATTTGATAACGTCGATTTGGATGAGATATTGCAACAAGAACGCTTGCTCAATAACTATATCAAGTGCTTGGAAAGCACTGGACCCTGTACACCCGATGCCAAAATGCTAAAAGGTGAGTGTTCCGCCCCCAAAAAAATATACAAATCCCATCCCGAAATTGAAAACCTTACATATATAGAAATTTTGCCGGATGCCATATTAACCGATTGCATGAAATGCACTGAGAAACAAAAATACGGTTCGGAAAAGGTCACTAGACATCTGATCGATAACCGTGCCAAGGATTGGGAACGTTTGGAGAAAATCTATGATCCAGAGGGTTCGTATCGCATCAAATATCAAGAGTCCAAGAACAAGGATAATGATAAGGATGAAAAGGTTGTTGTCAATGCCATGGAGAAGGCTCAAGGTGATGCCTAAGCATATCAATTATGATGTAAAGGCACTTGCTGTCATTTACATGAATATATGTATGTAGTTCCTTCGTTTCTGTTGCACCTATTTACACAGTTACATAATATATATATATTGTATTTAAAAAACAAATGAATTAAAACAATGTTTTATTTTAGAGTTTTCTGTTTATTAGGTTTGGAGTGATTTTAAAGTTAAGTCATTCCTTAAAGGCAATAGAGTATACAAAAGAGTATAAGGTTCACCAATTTTAACGAATGATAACAATCGGACAACACTTTATTTTATGAATGAATTGTTAAAATATATAGAACCTATTTAGGAGATCCAATTGCCAGTACCAATTACTCTCTAGCACCAGTTGGGAATTACAAGTACGAAATTCATGAGATCGATGTGGAGATCTATATTCAATAATTTACTTTCCAGTAGCAAAAGAATGCAAATTGCTGTTTGAATTCATTTATGCACCAGTTGGGAATTACAAGTGTAAGAACATTTGTTTGAATTCAACTCATTTAGCATACATTTGTGGAGATTGATGAGCAATAATTTACTTTCCAGTAGCAGTTTACGCTTAAACTAGTTGGGAATTAGAAGTGAGCAAATTGCTGTTCAAATTCACTCGTAAACCAGTTGGGAATTACAAGTGCGAGAGTAACTGTTCGAATTCAACTCATTTAGCATAAATTTTGTATCGTTTTTGTGTAAATAGGTGATATAAAAGTTAGATTGTCTCCGCCCTTTTGTATCGTTATTTCCGGTAACATTTTAACTAGCCCTCGTCGGCATTGTATGTTGATTGATTCACGAGAGTGCATTCATCGGTTTTTTTTGCGATGCATTCAATGTGAGTGCGGTCAACTTTGACGTTGATGATGTTGATAATGTTCGCTCCAATCAACGGATTTTTGATTGACAATCAAAGCCACAAGCACAACAACCCACTATCATCAACATAATCATCATCATCTGAAGCAGCATAATCATCATCCGAGGCAGCAGCGGCGGAGGCAGAAACCTCAACTAGTATGTGGCTTGGCATTCGCGCCATGTTTAAATTAAATGAAACCGGAAGTTTGTTGCCATTGCTGTTGAGGCGCGTACACCTCTGTCTCCACCTCCTTCCCATCAACCGGATAGGTCTGTAAACGTTACAACGAGTGCGTTCAACTATCGGGCAAATAGAAAAAATATAAACTGAAAAACTAAACAAATAACTAAAAAAAAAAACACACAAACAATTGTTTTTGATTGACCAATTGCAATTGTTTGTTCCCTCGCTGAAACTCTTTGCTCTTCTGTGTGTGTGTGTTTTTTTTTTTTGGCATCCCTCTCTTGGCTCATCCATATAAGCCAACAGCCACACCCAGCCAAGTTATTTGACTCCCAAACTCAACTCAGACTCACCTTCGCTCTGATTTGTTGTGGGTGTGTTGTCTGTGTGTGTGTGTGTGTGTGTATGTTGGCTGGAATTTATGCGTCAACAGTAATAATTTTTTATTATCTGACACTTAGAGATGGGAGAAAATGTTGTAAGAAACATTCATCAGATATTCAAATCCAACTCTTATCTTTTCTTACATGTTTAGCATTTCGCGCTTACCAAAATTGTTAAAGATCTAGCCAAAATCAATAAACAAAGTCTCAAATACAATAAAATCCATACAGATACTAACTAAATGTAGTATGAGCAATAATTTTTTTTTGTTTTCTTATCAAATATTTTGAAATTGTTTTGAATCAAATCCATTGATACGATGAGTTTTGCAAAAAAAAAAATAAATTAATAAGTTTTAATTTGTACAAAAATCAAATAATAGATAAAAGCATTATTAAGCTAACTAACTAATCTGGTACTAAGTTCAATTTCCAATGCTCTCCGAACACACCCAATCCCCGGTCTTTAAATATGGAAACTTTGTACGATTATTTTTTTTTTCGGGGAAAGTGTGCTAAAGGTTGTACATGGAAAGTTTTAAAAGAAGTGTCTATATTTTATTGATAAGCCATATATTACGTTCTAACGATTTAAACTTGACTGTAAAGATTATACAGGGCTGAAAGAAAGAATCGGAATTTCATGTTTGTTTACCTTTTTCTCATGTTACTATTGCATGATTCTTATTGGCAAAAATATCAATAAAATCTTCTAAATATCAAAAGAAAAGGAAATTTCATGCTGTTTAACATTCTTTATTTTCATTTGTGTTGTCTCAGTTTTAAGCAGAATATTCACATTCATTCTATGTCTAATTAGTGTTTATGATTTTGGATAAATATAAATGCTTATTTAATTTGGAGAAAGAGGTTTAAGTCTACGCCAGGAATTATTGATGTCCAAGTCGTTGGCTAAGGGATTTGGATGGGCTACAAGACCGGCCGATTAGTTCCGCTACAGTGGGAGAGCGTAGATCAGGGGACCCAAGAGCTGCAAATCCCCAAAAAAGTAGGGCATATGAGATCGCTAAGAAATTGTTTACTATGCTAGACAATTTGCTGGACAGAGAGGCCTAAGCATTGCTTTGAGCATTCAGTCCATCCTCCTATCTATCGTAACGTCAAATATGTGAGAGTACTTAAGTAAGTTAAGCTTCTGAGAGCAAAGATGTCAAAGTGTCAGATCAGACATCCCCCATACACCCTCGCTGCCATTTTCTTAGCAAAATGTGCAACATAGGCTACTTTTCCCCGAACAAAAACATAGGCTAGCTTCTCCCATCACGTTCTTGAGGTCATACTTAACGGCAGATCATATGAAACCTTAGTTGGAGAGGATATGAATGCCAGAACTTTGCCTATTCTGAGGTGACCCACAAATTTGATGAATGAATCATACCAGGTTCAATAAATTGGCTTCTGGATGTCCAACTTTCTTTCCGTCAGACCCCCTTCTGTTGTTGATCTCATACTTTATTAACATAGACTATTCCTTTGAATAATTTACAGATGATTCGACTCTTTGTACTCATAAAAGACGGAGTCTATATCGACATTAGGAGTACGTAAAGAACCGATCTTTCTTAATTGTCAATCTTTAATATGATTTCATTTGTTAGTGTCAATGAATTTGACTGATATGGCTTAGTTACTTGATTCAAGGTCAAGTTGCACTTATTGCAAAATTGTTATAAGAACTTTAACTTGAAATAAAAAACAAAAATATTTCCAATTTCAAAGAACAATGTGCGTCATTTGATTGATATTCTTTCGAATTGTATGCTAATTAGTTAATTTTTTTGCCTTTTGTTTTTTCCTCTCTCTCTCACTCTCTGGGGCGCTTTGGTGGCAACTTTCATTTTTCGCAGCATCTTTTGTTTGGGCCACACCTAACACAAAAACAACGACAACAACAAAATATTTGTTGATTAGCTACGAAAAGCACAAACAAAAAGAAGAAATAAGTTTTATCTGTTTGCGCATACCAGACAATAAAGAAAATATTGTTTTTTCTCGGAGGGGAAATTAAATCAACTAAAGCAAACACACGTGTTTTCAGTGCGTATCTTAGAACTAAACTCGATCTGTGTATATAGTGATTCGATAAACTCTCATATAACAATTTCCCACAGGGACTGTCAGTCGATTAAAGGCACAGATAAAGTTACAGGAATGACATGCATAAATGTTTAATATAATTTAATTGCAAAAAGTAGCAAACAAACAAAAACAAAAACGCAAACAACAAAAAAGAAGCAAAATTCATAGCAAATGCTATTAAATGTGTGAGATTTTTCACTTTCCCAACGACAATGACTGAGTATAAGTTTAGTTTTTTATTTCTTTCTTTCCCCCTCAGCTCCCCACCCCCTTTGACGGGCTGCCCTGTGTTTAATGCGCAAAGTTTTTCCACCATCTTTTGTCATGAGATTTTGAATTTTCATTGAGACAACTGGCGGGGAGGGGAGAATTTAAAATGAACTTTAGATTAACCCCAAACTGGGCATCAATGGCCGACCCCTGACTTGTTCGTTTTGCTTTTGCGACAACTTGCTGATTATTTCTTTTTCTCTCCCTCTCTCTTTCTCTCTCTAACTCTCTCGTTTTTCGCCTTGCAGCAGCATAGTAGGAGCGGAGAAAGTCGATTCTCTTTGCCAAAGAAAAAAAGTTAAGTAAAATGTTGATAAACGTCGTCGACGTCGTTGTTGGCTTAAAAAACTAGCTAAAAAAATGAAATGTTGCAGGTGCTAAGCTTAACTCTGTCAGGGGGAGGGGACGAGGGAGTAGCAGGGGCAGGTGAGATGGGCTGGGGATTTGTCAGTGTGTCCAATTGATCAAAGTGTCTCCAGCGAAAACACACACACAAAATGGATAAATTACTATGGTAGAAAACCAAAAATCCAAACCAAAACCACACCGAAGTAGTCAATCTACATACATAAATGCCGGAAGCAAATTGTCAACTCCACGCATCACTTTTCTGCTTGACTCTCGAAACCATGTTGGCAAAGTTCCTATACTATAATTTAGAGCACCGACGATTTAACCAACTAGTTAGAGAAAGAGAGAGAGATTAGAAACTTATTGGTAGTTACCATTGACAAAATCTGCGGATGTGGGCACAATAGAAATTAGAAAAGGAAGCATTTCTTAGTTGAATTAGCATTTACTTACAACAAATCTTCCTCTCTGTACTGACAATGTGTTTGGCAATACGTATACGAGTAGCGAGTTTATACCCTGCAAATGGCTTATTATACCCTTGCAAAAAGGGTATATTAATTTTGGTCAGAAGTGTGCGACGCATAGTAGGAAGCATCTCCGACCATATAAAGTATATATATTCTTGATCAGCATGACGAGACGAGTTCATATAGCCATGTCCGTCCGCCCGTCCGTCTGTCCGTCTGACCGTCCGTCCGTCTGTCCGTCCGTCTGGATCAACGCAAACTTCTCCTAGACCGTAAGAGCTACAGAGTTGAAATTTTGTAGGCTTGTAGATATTGCAGGCGTTGTATATCTCGGATTCAGCCGGATCGGACCACTATATCATATAGCTCCCATACAAACCGCAAAGTCACGAACAGTGACTTTTCTCAATATCTTCGTTATTTTTTGAGCTATTGTCGTGAAATTTAATATTGGTGAGTTTATACATATAAACGACTATGCCAATTTGATCAAGATCGGGTGACTATATCATATACCTCTCATAGGAACGATCGGTCGAAAACAGTGACTTTCTTCAATAACTTCGTTACTTTTGACGCGATTGCTTTCAAATTAAACATTTGTTAGTTTAATATATCTGTTAATGACTGTGCCGAATTTGATAAAGATCGGGTTACTATATCATATAGCTCCCATAGGAACGATCGGTGGAAAACAGTGACTTTGATCAATATCTTCGTTATTTCCTATGCATAGATTGTTGGCCGTTCTTTCGCAAACATTAGCCTTTTTAGATAAAATGTTTTTCCACTTTGATGGCTTTAAATAAGGAAAAAGTTACCAAAAAAGTTGCAAGGGTATACAAACTTTGACGCGGTCGAAGTTAGCCCCGGCCCTCTGGGGAGGTCAAGTCAATTTTCGCACTTTGCCTAAGCAATTACCTCTTGGATAATCAAGTAACTTGGAAATATTGCAGAATTAAACGTTAGTAGAATGGTATAAGCATAACACAGGACGTTTGTTTACTCATTTCATTCTGCTGACCCTAAATAGTCAGTTTTATCTCATCAGATCTAGTTCTTAAAATACAAGTACCATTTTGAATTTTGATGCATAAGTACATAAATAACATGAAAGCCTTCAAACCGTTTTTCCTTATTTTTTGGGTTGGATAGATGAAAGAGGAGATCGTTTATTCTTCGAAAACTAAATTGTACAAACAACATCTAACAGAACTTGAAATTTCATTATTTTCCTTTCAAATTCTTCGACTTTGATATCATTTGACAACTCTAATTTATATTGGCGATCTAATTGATTACTATTATTATTATGCATAAGAAAGTATAGATGATAACCCGTAATAAAAAAATGATTTTATGTAAATATTGGCTAAGTTGGCTAAGCAATTTTTATTATTTGACCTTTAAGGATATTTTTTGATTGAAAAAACTGTTTCCAACTATTGTTGGAGTAAAAGAAAACTTTGAAGGAGGTATCACAGTATATTGTTATATATTCTTAAACATTTATGTACTTTTTGTACATACATATATAACTTAGCTTAGTTTTAGTACACAAAAATGTGTACTAACAAAAATGTTTCTTTTGTGTACCGATATTATTTTGTCGATTCACTAAACCAAATATTCCAAATTCGTAAATTGAAAATAATTTTAATTCAAGACAAAAGATATATTTTTTATGAAAATTGGGACCTATAATTGGGCTTCTTTTAAATAGGAAATGGCAATCTATTGTATAGTTATGTAACAAATTTTGTGAAAATGAATTGAATGGTTCATTGTGTTTAGCACAGTTCTAATTGAATTATTATTTTATTTGTTTCAATGTAAAAACCGAAAACTATTGAGTAAAAACCAAGCAACTCGAGTTGTACGACTCCTAAGTTCATTGAGTGGAAAGAAGCTGCTGACTCCCAACTCAGACATTCAAAATGTAACTATATTGGTTTTTTCTAATATCAAATACTTTTGAATTGAATGTTTTCTTTTATCGATTGAAACGACATTATGGAAACGATATTGAAGCATTTCTGAGATCAAAAGGCTAAAAAATTTGAAAACAAATTAAGTGGACAAACTAATTTGGTAACGAAAGCAAAAGGAGATTTCAATTTCAATTCCGAGCGAAATTTATTCGAAATCCGAAATGGGAACAGACCTGATTACATACAAAATTTTGGGAATAAAATGCAAAAACAAAAAAAAAAAAAGAAAAAGGAAAAAAAATGAAGAAATCTACTGAGTGGAAGACTTTCTTAGAGTCAACTCTTCTCAAGTCTCACATCATGTAAATTATACAAAAATATGTAAAGTGATTTTCAGCAGGGGAAGTATATGCCGCTTGTAACTCCCCAGATTATCTGTATCTCGGTATTGGTAGAAATATAAAAAAAAAAACAAAAACAAAACTTATCTACTCTATCATTCATTCCTCAAAACTCTATTGTAATCGGAATCATTTTGGGTCACACGGCAACAGCGTAAAAGTTATGCAAATGACGAGTATATACATATATATATATGTATAAAAAGGTATATAATATTTAAGTTTTGTTTGGTTTTTTGGTTGCGTCCAGCCCAAAAAGAAAAAACAAAAACAAAAATAAGGTAAGCAGACGACAGTCAGACGAATAGACAGACAGAAAGTTCATTGCAAAGATTATGTAATGTCGCATACCAAAATACAAAAAAACAAAACACAACGGAAGCTTTTTAGCCACAGGTTTTTAGCCTACTTTGTATGGGTGTTTGGGTTGCTGTTGTTGTTGCTGTGTTTTTTTGGAGTGGTTGGCCTAGGCAAGGGGAAGAGCGAGGATGGTGGTCGTGTTAGGTGGAAGAAGTTTGGACCAGATTCCAAGTGCAGCATTGATTGGATTGGATGGAATTAAATTAAATTGCAACCAAGTTGATATGTGTCCGCATCTTGGACTAAACGGAACAACCAGCGGGAACTGGATGGACTCTTGGAATTTCACTCTGGTTTTTGCTTGCCAATTTACTGCCGCCTGCTGCAAGTTTGTAAGTTGTGTGCTGTAGAAAGCAGTTTGTAAACTTGCTCAACAAGTGCCGTCGCCGCCGCCGTTGCCGCCGTTGCCGCCGTTACCATCCATCCATCGCTCTCTGCCCACGGCGTACGGTGGTGCGAGGTGCCTCAATGGCGAGATGCAGCACGGCAGCAGCAGCATCTTGGCGGGGCTACTAGGCAGCCAGGCAGCCAGCCAGCCAGGCGGGATGAAAAGCGCAAGTGAAACGCATTTTGTCATTAAAATAAAATAAGCAAGTAAATACATAAATATCTCTCCCTCTCCCTCTTTTTCTTTGATACATTAGGCTGAAACACTTTGGAGAAAATCAAATGGTTAAATGTTTCTACTTAATATCAATTGTATGAATTTCCTTAAGAGGTAAAAGGAAGAGAGAGAGAGAGAGAGAGAGATACATATATTGAAGTATATTTTCCTTAAGAAACGTTTCTTGGGAATCCCCGAGGATTTTATATGAAATTCCGCTAAGTAACTCTTTATGGGAATGACCCAAACATGAAGAAAAGGAAACTATCGAGAATCTTTCTAATTAAATTTAATCGCTTTAAAAGAAAACTAAATAGATTAAGAATGACTAAAAGTACAAGATTTGACATTTGGCCTCGAAATTGGAAGATAAAAATATTATCAAAGTAGATACTAAACTTTAGTTTCTTTCATAGCGTATATAGAATCCGACATAGATTTGTTTTAGCCTTCTTGTTTAAGTTAATTAAAGGGATATTCTTGGTTGGGAAAAGAAATTTCGCTTTGCAGTATTGAGAATATCGTTCTTAATATTCCAAATTCTTCAGGAAATATGATGTCTTTTGTGAGGCACAATACAGCCCGTAATTCTGAACCGATTTTGATAAAATAAAGTGCAATCTGACATCATTTAAATGTTTAGGATTTTTTTGTATTTTGTTTAAAACATTAAACAAAAGAAAAAAGGGCTAACAAAATTTCGTAATTTTAAAGGGTCGGACAAATTCGTTTAAAAAAAATTACCAAAATTCTAAATGTGGTCAGGACTAGAATTATATTACATTTCAGACGATCCTTCGTCCAGTTATCCTTGTCGCCAGTTGCATGCTTTTATTTTGGATTAACTTTGGAGACCGAGAACTTTTTTCAACTTCAACTTTTTGATAATAAAAAGAAAAAACTTAGTTCTAATAACTTTTCAAACGATAATTTCATTTAATTATTCTGAAAATGGTCTCCCAACCCAAAATACATTCAAAGTATATGTTACTAACTTACTTTCTTTGTTATATTATTTAAATTAAAGCTGCTTTGAAATTTTTCGCTTTTCGTTGAGTTTTTATCGAATTTAATGGATGTTTCGAGGTCACCAGTTCAACTAGTCGAACTGATTCCATCAATGATGATCGTATGATGGCGTTTAAGGATAAATTTTTGAATGCAGAAAGATTGAATGATTAGATAGCAAGCATATAATCAAGCTCATTGAAGCTCTTTCGTCTCTGCCTGTGTGTGTGTGTCTGAGAAGGTTGACTTAGAGATCGTGTAAATTGCACACTGACATACAATTAAACAAAACTAAAGGTTAAACAACGACCCTACTAAAACACACACACACTCACACACACAGACAGACACACGCCCCGTGTCCATTCCCCAAAAAACTTAGGCTTCAACATAAAATATATTTTGCAATTTTCATGGCAACTTTAACTCGAAATAAAAAAAACGAAAAACAAAAACAAAACATCACAAAAATGATAATAATTATGCGAGTGCTCGTAACGCGCGTTGTTCGCCTAGCAAAATGTCAAAACCCAAGACTCTAAAATAAATGACCCTCCCTCTCCACTTCCCTTCACCGTGAACCATAGCCACAGTTCAGACCCAGCCCCACACACCTTATGAATTTAGGGCCCCAAAAAAAGAAAAGAGAAGGAAAAAAAAACAAAATGTCATTGTCAACAGGTCGTCGCACAGTGGTTAAAATTGATAAATTTTGAATGATTCGAGGGCTAATATTAAGTTTAGATCATTTTTTTGCCTCAAAATGTTGACAAAATTAAATAAAAATTTTTCCAAGTATTGAAATCGCAAAATTATTCCAACAAATTATAGTGTAAAACATTTGTATTAACTTTCAGAAAAATTCAAGTTATCTGCTTTGCTTAGGGCCATATCAAATATTTTAAAATTATCAGTTTTTTTTTTTATTTTCCAACAAGATTTTGGAAAATCGACCACTGTGCTACTGTTGGCATAAATGTGTAAGTACATAAATGATATTATATAAGAGTTTTGTATGTGGTACCTATGTAATACATAGAGTTTAAGATTAAGATTAAGATTTAGTCTGTTCCCATCAATCAACATTTTGCCCCTTTTAGTATTCAAGTTCATAGGTGACTTTTGATTGTATTTCCTCCAAAGGTGCCAATTTGCCAACATCATCATCATCATCATGATGGCAAATGATCGATTTCCTTTCTTATCTTCCTTTCATCCTATTTCCTTCTTTCTCTCTCTCTCCATCTCTGGGTGTGCCCCCTTCCATTATTGACCACCAACATGCACCTGATTCCATGGAAAAGGAAAGCAATTGCTCAGTTGGTCATATACATACATACATACATATATGTATATACATATATATGTGAGGAGTATATGGTTGATAATCAATGCTGCAGTTCGGACCGGTTTTCTTTTTGTTGTTGTTGTTACTTTTTTGCACTAAATTAACGCAGAATGAACATACATATGTATGTGTGCGTAAAAACACAAGTTATACGCGTGTGCGCTCTACAAGTTATCTTGCAGTTGGCTTCTTCTCTAGGAGTGGGTCAGCAGGCCCCGCAGGCGCATTGAAATGAGAAAACAGAATTCTATGAACATGCACTAGTATTAGTTGGTTACCCACGATGATATCGTATAATTAGCAAGTTGGTTGGGAGAATTGTAGGAATCATGGTAACGCTTTTCAAGACAATCCATCGAGGCGATTCAGGGATACACATACACACCATTGGGATGGTTTTATTACCATCAGCCATTTGCCGATGATTCTTATTGTTAAAGTTTGAAAGTTTTTTCTGTTTTTATTTTAAACAGATTTTAAAAATTCAAACTTGTACCAAAGTTATTATCAGCAATAATTTGTTGTAGCTACTTTGAAC
Organism: Drosophila willistoni; assembly: GCF_018902025.1. NCBI lineage: Eukaryota > Metazoa > Arthropoda > Insecta > Diptera > Drosophilidae > Drosophila > Drosophila willistoni. The sequence goes on along the minus strand of NW_025814052.1, from coordinate 9,017,287 downwards.
ACTTTTTTTCATCTTACTCACTGTTTTTATTTAAATTTTTTTTTAACCGTGTAATTTTAAAAGTTATTAGCAAAAAACAAAATATTTCTGTTTTCTGGATTTGATTATAAAAAATGGTTTACCTTAATACCAATTGATTCATAAGGCATCGAATACCAAAATAAAAAATTTTAAGATCATATTGAGTTCCAAATTATCGTTAATTCATTGCTCCAATGGTAGCCGTTTGCTTAAAATTTTTGAAGTTTTTACGGCGACAATGACAATTGAGCTAAAAGGTAACTACATATGTTAGCTATGATATACTGTATCTCAATATATTGTCTTTTTCGGTTACTCTAAGTATTCGTTAATGAGTATGTAGGGTAAGGTGGGGACATCACGGCGCAGTTGAGTTATCTTGAGATGTAAACGCATCATACGGAAAGTATCCCAAGATCGTATTTAAGAAGACTATATTTGGACGTATTCATTTCGTAGTATCCAAAAAATGTTCCAATAATCGAAAACATCCAATAGACGAACAAACTTTTCGTTTGATTTTTCAGCGTGTCGCAAAGGGTTTCCTCTGTTGGGAGGTTTAACTGTAGTAAATTGGTCCGATTTGTTCAATTCTCATATTTGAAATAACATTTAAAAGACGAACATGAGGTATATATTGACTCGACTTCTCATGCTGATCAAGAATACATATACTAATGTACGTCTGCTTCTGCTCTGTGTTTTATGTACTATTTAATGATCTCTTCAAAGACCCATAAAGACCTCTGACAAGTTCAATGCTCATCGAAATATTTAAACAAACATTTTCTGTTTTTTTAAGTAACAATGTGAAAAATAGCATTGGATGGGCATTTTTTCCCATCGTTGTTATGTTGGATTGTCAGTCAGAGACGTCAAAAGACGAGACTTCCACCAAGCCATCAAGGAGAACACCACAAAAAAAAAAAAAAAAAAACGATGGCAAATCTGTTCATTACATTTTTAAATAATTTTTCGGTTTTGTTTGGAATTTCAGTTTCGGTTCAAGTTGGGCTGGGAGGGTAATTGTTTTTGTTGTTGTTTTTGTTCATTGTGTTGCCATAAATCGAGTTAAATTCAAGAATTATGACATTTTTGTGTTGTTGTTGTTGTCTTGTTAGTTGAATGTTTGCTTAAACAACTTTTGTTGTTGTGTTGGTTAATGTGTTTTTTCTTCGTTTGTTTCTTGTTGATTATGTAATAATCAAAAAAATAAAAAACGTTTAATGAACAAATGTTGGGCATTATTTTAAACGCCATCAAAAGCCGTGGATATATCCTTTGCCTCAACTTTTGCCCGTATTAAGGTCATGTCAGAAGTGGCTTACCATGGCTATTTCCACATCGATTTGCCCAGTTATCAGCCAGTTATGTGTATGTGGTAACTGGGCCAACTAAACATACAACATACATCTGTTACCTTTATTCCATATCTTATCGATACAAAAGAACAAGTAACAACAACAACAACAAAAAAAGAAAACAATTCTGAATTGCTTACACAATTTCCTGATTTCGATTCCCCCCCGACTCTCTCTCTCTTTCTCTCTCGATAGATCGATGTAACATTAACCCAAATTCACGTGAAATGTTTTCTCATGGCCCTACAGAGTATTATATAGATGACTCAAAGACACATAAAGATCATTTCACATTGACATTGTGGGTACTCATTTTATTATATATATATTATAGAAGATCAGGTAAAAGTACTCAAAGAATCAAAGAACTTGAAGCCGACACAGTCTTCTTGATTTTTATTGACAATGCACATTCATTTCCATCTTATTTGTGTTTATGGGTGTGTATGACGATAAGACCTTATCGGAAAATGACTCCTTATAAAAATTTAAGCATAAATGGGGCAATTTCATTTCATTGAATGTGGTCAGTTATATGTACATATATATATAAAATAGAAACCAAAGGGCTGGGGCCAACATCGACCGCTCCGAAGTTTCTATACCATTTCAAGTTTTAGTTGCTCTTTCCCCACCTACATATATCCATCAAAGTGAAAAACGTTTTATATAAGAAGTCTAATGTTTGCGAAAGAACGGCCTACAATCTTATTATAGGAAATAACGAAGTTATTGAGAAAAGTCACTGTTTCGACCGATCGTTCTAATAGGAGTTATACGAGATAGTCACCCAATCTTAATTAAATTTGGGATAGTCATTAATATATAAACAAAACTTACAAGTATTAAATTTTATGACAATAGCTCAGAAAATAACGAAGGTATTGAGAAAAGTCACTGTTCGTGGCGTTTGTATGGGAGCTATATGATATAATGGTCCAAACCTGTGCAGTACATAGAAGCCTACATGCAAAATGTAGCTTTAATGGTCTAGGAGGAGTTCGCGTTGATCCAGACGGACGGACATGGCTATTTGAACTCGTCTCGTCGTGCTGATCAAGAATAAATATACTTTATATGGTCGGAGATGGCTCCTTCAATGCGTTGCATACTTCTGACCAAAATTAATATACCATTTTTGCAAGGGTATAAAAAAGAAAGAGTAAACGAGATACAGAAATTTCGAGGAGAACTGCGGGAACGCGAATCACCGATTTTGGAACTAGTTCCGTTCGGAACTAGTTAGATTTGGATTTTTTTTTTTCGATTTTTTTTTAAGTTGTTAAAAGTTTTTATTAAGATCTGATATGATGATATTTCCATACGGTATTCGTCGTCATTTGCCATACACGTATGTAACTTTTCATACTATTCTAACTGCCTTTTATGTTCTTATACCCATTTAAATTTTGTGATGTTTAACATCAGTTCAAGCCATGCCTATTTGTAGTAACAATAACAGTAACAGAATTGCATAATCTTAAAAAATAATAGTATCGAACCTTAAATTGTATCTAGTGCTTCCCAGATATATGGTCTCCAAGCCCTTTCGATATCACTTACTTATATTGGCGCTTATCACCTTAGGATTCACATCGCCATTTCAGATCTATTCACGTGTCACGTTTGTTAAGAAGGAGTGCTATTGATTCGCACTTAAGCCGTACTTATACTTCTTAAAGTGAAATCTCAGCAATGCTTCATTAAAATATGTTGTGGGCGAAAAGAACAGAGGGCGATCTGTATATCTGTATTTAAATAAATGCATTTTCAAACGACTTGCTAATTTTACAATTTCATTTATAATTCTGATATTATAGGAGTGTTTCACCGAGCCATTTTAGGGAAGTCATCTGGAAGCCCACAGATATATACTAGAGAGCTGCATGAATGATATAAAAATCAAAGTCGAATTGAATTCAAACGAATGAATGACTACTTCACATTTAAATGAATGAGTGTGAATGTAAGTACTTGTCAAATCTCTAAAAATATGTAACTCTGTTTTATGAAAGGCAAAGAATTACTCAAATCATTCGAATTATTCGAATTGTCGTATTTTGATTGGTCGTTTTAAAGCAACAACAAGTCGAGTAGTCGAGTAGATCCCGACTGAGCCACCGACCAGACTAGTTTAATCATATAGTAATCACATAATACAAATTGTTACTAAATGCTAAAATCATAATTGGGATTCGAATACATTCGAATCATGTATTCTCATTGTCTTACTTTCTAACTCATTCAATTCGTTTGGTTTCGTTTGAATGTTGTGCGACTGATTTTTACGTTGGAGCACTAATTCACTTGAAGTTGAGTTTCAAAGTCATTCAATTCATTCATTTCGTTTTGAATATTGTTAACTCAAATTGATTTTTCTATCATTCATGCAGCTCTCTAATATTGACCTTGAAATCTCTTGGCATTAAAAATGAATATTTTTTGAAATTAATTTGTTTCCAATTTGAAATAATGATATAATCTACATTCAATATATTTGACATTTAATGTCAGTCATCAATTTTTTAATGATTTTAAATAATGAAAATATGCATAGAATTTAGGAACAAGTGTTTTTTTTTTTTTTGTTTGTATATATTACCTGACTTAATGGGGAAGAATTTGTATAATTTTGGTAGCGAGGATTAGACTAGACCATTCCGTAATAAAAATCGGCCAACTATAACCCATGTAAGTGTAAGAACAACAATAAAAAGAAGAAGAGGGGAAACAAGAACCCATAGTCTTTGCTTCGTTTGTTCTTTCGTCTTTTTTATGGCACAATGAAAGCCAAACAGCCAGAACAGAAACAATTTTCCTAACAAATTATGACAAGCGAGCCAAGTCAAGTCATGCCAAGCCAAAAGATATACGAGCAGAAAATGAGAGGATGGAGAAAGAGGTAAAAGGAACAAGACCAAAGAAAGCAATCAAAAAAGGGCATCCAGATCGTGAGTGTTATTTGAGTGAGCCGCTAAGAGGGAACACATTTTGAAAATAACTGAAATTGCTTAAGATTTTTTGTGTGTTTCGAAAATGTATTAACCACAGTAATAAGGGAAAAGTGAGCAATTACATGTGACCGGAAGAAGGCCAAGAAAAAGACAGACGGGAGGCGGAGGAGGAGGAGGCCATGACCCCCAGAGAGTAAAGTGACAGAGGTTACCCGTAGAACAGGTAAAAACAGAAATGTGGAAATTAACACATGTATCCACCTCAATCATTCTCTCTCTCTCTCTCTCTCTTGTGTGTCTTTGTCTTTTTCTCCATCTATCTCTCTGGAAGTCACTAACCCAATTTGGGGGCAACATAGCGTAACATCGGAGAGTTCGGACTCTCCCACAGGTTGTTGATGTTGTTGTTTTTTTTTTTTTATTTCATGCTTGGCTAAGAATTGCGCGCGCAGCGCGTGACCAAATTGTTGTATGTTGCATTGCATCCGGCAGGGGATCCCCCTCCTCCCCGCACCACCACCCACCCGTGATTCGGGCCTCTTTATTGAGTTCTAGAGGACACTTACCCGGACAAAACAGAATGATAGAGCCTGCGGCTCATCATCATCATCTTCATTTTGTTGCTGCTGCTGTTGTTGTTGTTGTTGTTGTAGCTGCTGCTTCTGGTCCAGATCATTTGTTTGTGTCATTTGTTTGTCATCCTTTATTGCTTTCGTTAGATTGCCATCATCATCCATTGCATCCATGATTTGTCTGTCGATTTGTCTCGTCGACCCAATTACCACGCTCCGTGGCCAATTTTAACTGCTACTAAATAAATATTGTTATTGTTGTTATTAATTTTAATTAACTTTGATTTTTTGTTGCTGCTGTTGTTGTTTGTTGTTTTGGTCTCTTGCGGTTTTTAATTTCTTTTTATTTGTTATTATTTCGTTTTCGTTTAATTTCTGCAATAAATTTCACTTTTTTATTTTTTTTATTTAAACGGAAGCTGCTGACTTAAGCATTTTAATTGGAGTAAATATTGTTTGATTGATTAATCTCCTATATCTCATGCCCTTCCCAGAAAGTCAGAGTAAAGGGGTGAAAGCTGATAGATCAAGTTACCCCCCGCCATAAATACATACATATGTACATATGTACATATATGTACATATATGGTAAGTAGTTTTTGTCCTAATAATAAGATCTTCATGTGCCTACTTGGTTTGCCTTTCAAAAAATTCTATGTAGTATATAATAGATATCTCAATACTGATAATTTATTTATACCGGAATAGTGTATATTTTATTAAGTACAATCTTTAGTTGTTAGTTTATATATTACATCCGATTTAGACAAGGTCAAATCATTCAAATTTGTCAATTTGTTACAAATTTTGGTAATTTTTGAAAACTGTAAGCGATTTTAGATCTAGAATATTAAATATTAAATATGGTTTTTAATACATTCCGTTTTATCTTGATTCATCTTGGTAACTCGTTTTAACAGGGTAGTAGATTATCTAAGACATTTTGCTCACTTATTGGTAAACCTTCTTTGATTGAGCAATTTTCAACACTGGTAATGAATTTCGTGTGTTCTAGAATACTGAAGAAATGCTGTAGATACTGTTCCATTGTTTTATCTCTAGTTATTATTGCTCAAGGGAAATTAAAGATTGTCTCACGCTACCATCTCAATTCTACCACATCATCCCCCATCAAAATTCTTCAAGTTTATCTCATTTCACAAGTTCAGCGCACTGCGACAATGTGCCGCACCTTTTCTCAGGAGACATTTAACCAAAAAAAATCATTTCCTTTGGTAGACTGAAAACAAGAACAAAATTCCACTAAATTATTCAGTAGAAATGCTGCAATTTTTTTTTTATTTTTGGACTGTTGATCAGAAAGAGATAAGACCAGAATATAGAATCTGTATATCAAGTTACTAACAAAACAAACAAAAGCAAAATTAATTATTAGTCTAACATGATGAACTGACTGACTATTATAACAGATAAGCAGCAGACGGGTTGTTTATCATGAGTGTTGGGAGGGCTATCGAGTGGGGGGGAGGGGGGTAGGTGAAAATGTGAGTCATTTTTACTCTATCATAGTTGTAATATTTGATAGTTTAGTTTATCTCCAGTTTAATATGTCATTTTGGCATCTGCTTAAAATTTGTACAATTCATTGGATAATACAAAATTTTTTTACTTTTAAATGAATCAATTAGGCATATACATCTAATAAGAATACTTTGAAATTAAGTGAAAATCCCAATTACTTGCCAATTGGATTATATCAGAGTGGAAAGTCCACAAGAAACACGAAACTTGCGCTCAAGAAATGCAAAAAAGATTTCAACGTCTTTTAAATGTAGATCTGCCCCTGGATAAGATCACATCATTGCTCTAGGAGTCTAGCCCATCAAGGAATAAGTACTATCGAGATTCCAACTACCTCCACCCTTGTCATATCAGACATATTAATAGGGCAATGAATCACACGGGAAACGGGAAATTCGCCAATAAGAATTTAAATCAGAATTAGTCAGATTGATAATGCATACTTGTTGTATATGCATTAATTGTCTTACAATCTATATAGGTGTATGTGTGATAGTCTATAGAAGGGGTGAATGGGAAGGGGGGTTACTAAAGGGGTGCTGACCCACTCCCCCAAATACCAATTCTTCTTTTGTAAGTCTTGAAGGCCTTTTATGTTATTGTTGTTTGCCATTCTGACTTTCTACGAAAATTTCTTCTCCATTATGTTACTTCTTCTATTCATTTTTTGCTTAGCCAATTCACATTTTTGGTTTAAGTTTTTTGTCCTTTTCCGTGATTGAAATCTTTTGTTTTTATCCCACTTCGTTTGGTTTTTTTTTATTACCTTTTTAGGAACACTTTTGATATAAACAAAAAAAGATTTCTAATTTTTCTTCTTGTTATTATTTTCTATTCGATCGCGTTTCGTTTTGTATTTTTTTTTTGCCTTGCCTTTTGTTTGCTTGTTTTTCTTTTTATTCACACGTTCGCCGAAGCTGCAGCTGGAGCTAGAGCTGAAGTTGAAGCTGGAGTTGTTTGTTTTATAATTCTCCAATGCAAAGGCAGTTGTTGTTGTTAATGCACTTTCCACTGCACACGCACACACACATACACAATCACAATATCAGCACAATAACTAAAACAAAAAAAAAACAAAGCAAAGCAAACACACACACAGTGGCAACAGGTGTAAAAGACAGAAATGTCGCGACACCGACACGCACCTCTTTACTCGATCGTGGACGGGAAAACAATGAAAAGAAAAACGAAAAAAAAACACAACAAAAATGTAAAGCAGAGTTGCCGTCGTAGACGTCCGGTTTGCTACGCGGGTTTTGGATATTTGATTTTTGATAAAAAAAAAAGACAAGACATTATCGACATATAATCGTTATCGATAGATTGTGTGTGGCAGGTGGCTCTTTTCGATACTATCGATAGTTTACAATTTTTCGCCAAACTACTATCGATAGTGACATCGATTATTTTGCCAACACTAGCAGAACGCCGCCGCCGTGTTGTTGTTGTTGTTAATAAATATTTTTTTGTTTCATTTTATTATATATTCAATATTTTCAACTCCCTACACAATCACACACTGCAACCAATAGAAGAAGCGCCACACAGACACACATACATCGTAAATACATTTATATAAAGAGGAGGGAAAGGTGAGAAACCACACCCACCAAAACCAGATTCAGGCCCCCACAACTTTAACCCTTATTCGGCCTTCCAGACCAATTGGTCCTACATTGCAGTTCCGACGAACCCTATTCCCAACACTCGATCCAACAACAACAATCATCACACACACACACTCACACACACACATAAATGACTATGAATCCGTGCTCTGTGCCCACACCCGTGCCCGACGTGGATGGTGACAAACGCTGGCAGAGCATACATCGTCGCTTCATTTCCGATTGCCGGGAAAAGGATCCGGATGTGATATTTTTGGGCGATTGCATATTCGAAACACTGCAAAATAGCGAGACATGGAATCAATATTTTGCACCATTGCATTGCTTGAACTTCAGCATACGTGAGGATTGCACCGAGCACGTCCTCTGGCGTATCGAGAACGGGGCCTTGGATAATGTAAATCCCAAAATTGTCGTACTCCATGTGGGCACAAACAATGTAACAAATACGGCCGAAGAAGTCGCCGAAGGTATTCTGGCCAATGTGCAAAAAGTAAGACAAAAGCTGCCAAATGCCTACATTCTGCTGCCGGTGAGTCTGAGTCTCTTGTTAGTTTTACTTCCAACATCCATTAACAACATTTATTTCGTTTCCAAATCTCAGTCTCTCCTGCCGAGGGGTCAACAGCCTAATAAGCTGCGCGATAAAAATGCCAAAATCAATGATCTGGTGAAAGAGCTAACCAAAGGTCAAGATCGGGTTCAAACATTGGCCATCGACAAGGGCCTAATCCAAACGGACGGCAGCATCAGTCACCATGATATGTTTGATTACAAGAATCTAACGAATACAGGAGCTAAAAAGATACTCGAACCTCTAAGCGATTTGCTATCGCAAATACTCAATGAGAACGAGCTGGAACGCGATCTCACGCCCTCCGAATAAGGATATGCAGACTTTTTCAAATGGTCGAATCAATGAAAAGTCAGTTGGAATCCAATTAAAACAAAAAAAAGAAAAAACAACAATTCACGAACTTCAAAGTTTCCTTATTCCACATTCACGACCCACCCACACACACACATACACACACACCTCTATTATTATAATTACACGCATACAAACCACATAACTTCCTCCTATATAATCTTAAGCTCACTCACAAAGAAATATAAGAAAACGAAATGGAAATTTGAAATGAATTCTATATATTTCCCCCTCCCATGTACACAATTTTGTATTTTGACATTTACAATTATATATATTATATACATACATAATTACATCCATCGATCATCATCATGATTTACATACATTCCCTAAACTAAAAAAAAAAAAAAAGAAAGAACAAAACAATCTCTCAATAAAAACTATTTGCCTAATGTAAACATATTTAACAAAAAGAAAGGAAAAAAAAATGAACCACAAAGAAAAACTAAACAAATTGTTTTATTAACATCGACTTTTACAAGGAGTACAATACATCTGTAGGTTTTAAATGTATATGCATCTGTATATTTAAGTATAATTGAAGGAATATTGTCAAGGCCTCATGAGGGAATTGGTAAGTTATTTCTAACACTTTAAACACGTTTTTTTCAAAACTTAAATGTCCCATAAACTAATGAATTCATTGTATTTATCCCCCCTACAATATTATATATTTTTTGACATTCGATTTATTTTTTCTGTTGCTTCGTCTTTTATTTCGATGACACAGGCTCGCATTTACGAATAATTGTTCCCTTTCCATTTGATTATGCAGGTGCGAGCGTGAGGAAACGACAGTAGACTCTCATTCAGCATTCTGCAAAGGATCGCTTAGAGTCTACACATAATGAAATTATTCTTGCTTTTTTCTTTTTAAATGTATCTTAAAATTTGTTTATCGATTACGCTCTTAATTTTAATTTTCAAATTATTTACATAAACAGAATGGTCAATAAAAAGATCGTAGAAATCAGCTCTATAGAGCCAACATTATTTCGAACTGAATACAATTTTAAAGTCCGATTATTTGTTGATTTATTTCTGTTATTATATAAATAAATTTAAACAGAGCAAAATGGTGAATGAACCTGCAAAGCTTATGCTGTTTCGGGACCTAGTAGTAAACTAAAAAACAAAAAATGTATATATTTTCCAAATCGGCAATGATAAAACCTAGATTTTATTATCTAGTTTTATAATCCTTTAGTTTTTTCGTCACTAATAATTTTGACTAAGACTTTACTTTATATTCTTATAATTCTTATTATTTATTGCCAAAAATTTAACATACGTATATTAAAATTTGTGTACTTTTAAATAAATCAACCCCTAATGTAGAGTTTTAAACAGTTCTTAAAAAAATTAAAAAAAAAAAAATGGTTAATCCCCTTAGCATTCAGAATTTACAATTGATATAAAGATATTGCCAATCATTTTTGTTTTCTCGGTATATATCATTCTTAACATTCAGAATATATAATTTACATATAAAAGATTTCGTCAATAAGTTTTATTGGCATAATGTTGAAAATGTTGACCGCGAACTTTTAAAACGATATAAATATAGATATAGATATATAAGATTTTAAACTGGTGATTAAAATGTAGTTGCTTTGAAATGGATTTGAATGGATTTTTCTTATCATTTGCTAACTCATTTGTTTACCTTTATAATTCCTGGATTTGCTTGATTTTTACATCTCAGCTTTTAAAAAACTAAACAGAGAATGAGCAAATAGGTTAATAACTGACTAAATGGGTAAGCCTTTAAAAACATCAAGAAAGTCGCCTAGAATCTGCATGCTTTTTCTGTGCGAATCACATTTAAAACATCTAAAAACAAAACGCTTAACTTTTAGTAACACAAACCCTAATACTTTAACTTAGTTATTGCTAAAAACAAAATGATCGTCCGAGCACAAGGCAAACTGGTTGTAATCATTGTGATCAATGATTATTGACTTGAAATTGATTAGATGGAATCAGCTTGGACTCACGATGACATTGCCGAAGCCAGTTTGAATTAAGAACTTGCACATAAGCCGGCAATTGATGGATTAACAGCTCCAAGTTATCCAATTTCTTGGTTACATCGATAAAGACATGAGTTAAAAAGCGATCCGTTGAATCGCTGGCCAATTGACCGCCATGCTGAAGAAACCACAGACGAGTCATTGGATCATTATTGTTGGACAAATAGCCAACAATGTTGCGAAATATATAATAGTCAGTGTAGTCAAGGGATTGCTCTAGATCATGATAGGCCTGCGATTCGAAGTCTTTGGCATTCTGCTCAAGATCGGCATCGGTAATATCGTCTAGGACATCCTGCAGCTCTTGAATTGTGGCAAAGGATTCGGAATAGCCATCACCGAAACGATCAAAACTTTTGGCAAACTGTTGGCGCAATGGCTCAGTGGGTGCCAGCACATCCTTGGGTCGCAATTCGATCTGTTGCTTCTCACAGCATCGCAGGAGCCAATCCATGCGTACGATTTCACATTTGCGAGCAAATTGTTGCATTAGACGCTCCACCATATAAGTTATATCGCCGGCAATACAAATGCATTTGGGATCATGGGGCAGAGGATTCTCGACAATAAAGCCACCATTTTGCAGGACCAAATCCCGCAATTGATGCTTGTGTTGGCGACGGGCAGGCGAACCGCTCAATATGCAGAATTTAAACTCATCGAAAAGCAGGGTATTCGCCTCCAATGGCACACAGCGACGTTTCTCATAGGCCGACAGACCCAGACGACTTCGTTCCGCTGGTGTCAGCTTCTGGCGTTTCCTCTCCGTCGTGAAATCATCGAGTCGCAGTTGTCGTTTGTTTAGCTTCTTAATACCAATTTGACCCTGTGAAATTTTCCAAAATTATTGTTATATCCATCTCGCTCACTTTTGTGCGAAGGCCCGGGCCTTTGGCTTACCTCACATAATTGCTGAAACTCCTGCAGCGTCATGCACTCATTCCAGACCTTGTCATCTCTCACCAGTTCGGTACGTGGAAAGTGTAAGGATTTCGCCGTATAGAATGCTCCATAGGGGGCCAAATCGGCTGCCTTCACTTGCAGGATAATTGAGTGTCTAGGTTCAATCCAAACATCTGGACAACCCTCCTTCTCATTGGCCTTGTAATGAAACCACAATGGAGGCGGCTCTGCACTGGCCTTATGCCAATGCGAACGCAGTGCATCATTCAGCACGACACGCTGTCGTGTGTTATTCGCCACACGGCCAATGCTAAAGACCTCATCGCGTCCACTGTTATTGGTTTGCGTTTGCAAAACGCCCAGTAAAAAGGATTCAATGAATGTCATCTTTCGATTGTAGAACCCGCCAATGATTAGAACATCAAACTCTGTGGTCAGGCCTTTGATATACTAATCAGAAGAAGAGATTTGTGTTTAAGGGGACAAGGCATTGTTTTCTTTCTGACTTACGTCTGCTTTATCCTTATACCAACCACCACCGACCCGTACGCCCGGCTTGTAGGTGGAATTTTGCATTTTTAATACAATTCCCTCAGCATTGGAGTCGAGAGCCTCTTGGAAATATTGATGGAACTGCTCAATCGAACCAACTTTACGACCATGCATTATACCTAATACTCCTGGTCGTTCAACAATTAGCTCATTCAACTTGTGCATACGTTGCACAAAGGGCAAATCCAACAAGCTTTGACCATTCAGATAGAGCAGATCGTAGACCACATAGCAGGGACGCCAACTGCCGTCCAATTTCAAATGTTTGACATCTGTATTTTCACCTTTATCGCGATAGCATTGCCGATTCACATCCCAGACCATCATTTCGCCATCCAGTATAATCGACTCCATGCCGAGGGGCAGAAGGGCACGTAAATGAGGCGTCAGTGTGCCATCCGCTTGGTCATAGGAGCCGCCAAAGTTGCGTGTATAATCGGCTCCATTGCGTGATATATACTTGAAACGATCGCGTGCGAAATGCAATTGAAAGCGTTCGCCATCCATTTTTGTTTCCATATAGAGGACATCCAAGCTCATGAGCTCTTCAATTTTGCCCGGAAATCTCTCGCATAGCATGGGTCGTATATGATGGAATGGTTCAATTACCAAATTCAGATTGAATTGGGGAGGAGCAGCAGCCGGTGTAGTGGTAGTGGCAGCTGAATCATTTCCTACATTGAGCTTATTGTCGGCAAGTAGATTACACACTCTGCCCAAATCGGAGCAACGTTGATACATATCCTTGGCATTCGCATGAAGAACACCAAATATTCTCTGCTCTCCAATGCCTAACTCTAGACGTTTCAATAAAATACGTATTAGCCATTTTTGTTCCAAAGGCGAAGCCAAATCGGTAAATCGTATGAGTTCTGTTTCCTTTACTGAAAGTGGACCAAATCTTAAGTACAAACGAACTGGTCAACTTTTTTGTCTTCCAACCTGTCATGTCCTCATTGGCTATAGTGTCCAGCATGTTGTGCACCTCTTGGAGAGTTAAATTACTTGGCGGATTATGACATCTGGGCAGGAGAACGGCATGAACAACTTCGGCATAATCTTCACCACCTCTGGCGCCCATGCGAAACGAGTTCCAGCCTCGATCTTGCAGACGTATAGCATCTCTAGCTGTCGAGGGCAAAGAAACAGATTATTGTTTTCGATTAGAGCTTGGCGACATATTACAAAATATCCTTACAATCTTTGGCCAACTGCAAGACTCGGGTATAGAGACGCCCCAAAGCTGTTATTTGAAGACCATAATTATCTCTTGCCGTATCGGCGCTTGGCAATAGCAATCGGAGCACGGAGTAGAAGCTACTGCTACCATTCTCTACAGGATTTGTCTCTGCTTCCTGCTTTTGGTCATTCTGTTCATGCCTCGTCTGACGGAATGACTGGCGGTGCCGTTGAAAAGATTCATAATAGCGTTTAAGTACCAATTCCTTGCGTTGTTGATTCTTTTGCGATTTGACTTGCTCGAACATCTTGCAGATGTCACGAAACTTAATTGTACTAGCAATGTCCATGGTCAGATCGAAAGCCAAAGCAAAAACAAAAAATACAAATTGGCCAAAATATTTATTTCACAATTGAGATGAGTAAGTTGATTTCGATAAAAATATCGATAACTTTCTTTTTGAAACGACCGCCAAACTTTTTAGTTGTTCATAAGGCACATAGATGATGAACGAATAACGATGCTGATGTATTTTGTGGCTATTTTGTATACTGAGTGTATTTACCGAGGGCTTGCGCTTCTTATAGAAAGCCGGTTATAATTCATGAAAGAGCACTAAGAAATACTTTATGCTTAAAGTTTTTTTCAAATGTATTTATGGAGATGCCACATGGGTCAAAAAAGATGACAATGCTAGTGACGAGTGGTTATTTGAAAATCGATATGATCGATAGTCATTAACACTATTGCCAAAAATACTCTTAGGGTTTCCCATTTCATTGACATTAAACGTTTCTGCGGCAAGAGAGGCAACTCTGGTCTACGTCCAACAAGTTGAATGTTTATACGAATACTACGTTTTTTTTTCAAGTGCGAATTTGCTTAATAGTTAAAAACAAAACTCTATGCAAAACCAAGTGAACATCGTCAGAGAATTGTTATTTAACAAATAATTACAAAACAACAAAACGTCATAAATAAAACAAACAACAAAAAGGCAACTAACTAACTAACACACACAAAAACACAGCGACGAAAATAATAGTGTATATGTGTGTGTGCGTGTGTGTTTGCGCTTATGTATGAAGAAAAGAGTAAGATAGAAGAGAAGAGGAAACAAAAAACGTAATAGAATTGATAAAACATAATTGTGACGCGCGGGGGAAATTTAGCGCCAGGAATAGGAAATCATTTGAACATTTAATGTAGGAGGCAAAAGGTAAGAAGGAGGCAATAGCAAACCAAAGCCGAAGCGAAAATCTAAAAATAGCAACAACAAATTGACGCAGGCAGCACAATTCTCTTACACACACACACACTCTCTGTCTCTCTGGCTGGGACTTTTGGCTTCATTTGTGTGTTTCTAGTAGAGTGTTTTAGCCTGTCAAACCGCCCGACTGACCCCCTGCCGCCGCCGCCGCCCTCCTTGCCAACGGGTCCAAGAAAGAACCGTCAAATCGACAAAATAATATAAATAGAGAGTGAACTGCGTGCGTCCATTTGCCCCTCTGTGTTTGTGTGTGTGTGTGTGTGTGTGTGTGCAAACGATAACATTAATAACAAAATACCGATAGCAACAACAATAATAACAACAACAACAACGGATCAAAATTATGCTTTTGAAATTCACAAAAACCAGCAACGGTGGCACCACGGCCACAGTTGTGCGCTCCGGAGTCGGCGTTGGAGTCGGAATTGTTGGAGCAGCAACTGGTTCCAATTCGGCCACCACAAGCTATGTCGCACGCGGAACAGGTTTGTAGACTTTTTTTGTTGTTTTGTCGTCTTCTCCTTCTTCTTCTGCTTGGCATTGTTATTGTTGTTGTTGTCTGAAATTCTCTTGTTTCTCCACTTTTACCACTTGTTTTTGGGCAAGCGAGCGAACAACAACAAAAACAATGTAAAAATACAAAAATAACAAACTACATATATAAAACTTGAAAAACAAACAAACAAAAAAAGAAGAAGCAAATTTACAACAAGTTTTCTTATCGGCAATACTTCTTGAGGGTTTTTTTTTGTGCGTGGTGGGGTGGGGTGGGGGTAAAATGTTTATAAGTAAGAAAATATTGTTTATAATATGATATATATGTTTATGTGTATATGTCTCTTCCAATAGATCAATATTCAATTCAGAACCAATTCAGCTTGGCCACAATCTCTTTTTTTATAACCAGGATTGTATTAAGTAATTGGAATTTTCAAATGTTTGAAATGTTTGTGAAATCATTGACACTTGGAGATTTAATTGTTCTCCGATAAGATAAGTTTAAAGAAGTATTACATTAGGTGTATTTTATTATTACTTGGATGGCAAACCTAATCTTGCTTTATTACAACTACTTCTATTCTTATTTTATATACACTCATGGACAAATAATTAGGTGTGAATCTGAGGATTTGACAGATGTCCATACAACAAATATATAGCAATTTCTACGATCTGAAAACTGATTCTCAAAGACTCTTGATACTATTATGAAGTAAAAGAAGTAGCTAGAACTATTTTGTATAAAATGTGGAATTAGGCAGCTCCGTGTTCCCCACAAGCAGAGAAATTTCTTTCTCAGATTTGAGACTAAATTTGTTAAGGCTAGCTGAGGCTCACACCTATTAATTTGTCCATGAGTGTACCTATATAAACATATTACATTTTGGTTATTACATAATTGCCATCCTCAAAGTTTAAAGCTGCGAACTTGAAATTCTTTGAAATTAAGAGCATAGATGTAATTCTGGTCCCGATCACATTTTGTTCCAAAATAACGGGCGTTATAAAATTTTGGATTTCAAAAACCCTTTTAGGATAGTATTCTTAATTCTCTAATATCATTCTTTGCCGACAGTTCAAAAACATGTGGTTTCGAAATAAACGTCATATCTCCTAAAGTACCTTGAATTTCAAAATACCATATTCTAGGTTGTAAAAGGAAGAAGACACACTTTGGCAAGGGATAAGTTGCTTCGGTGCCTCCAAGAGAAGAAATAATGAATTTTCTCTTAAAGCCAGTCAACGCTATGCAAAAAGATAACTTTCGACCAACCTTTCTATATCTCATCCCTTACTTCTTTCGATCTGGCCCTGTCCTACTTTAGGCGCAATCTCATTAGGACCAAGCCTCAATTTTCGAATCATTTTGTTCAAACGCAGTTTAGTAAATTTTTCATTATCGAGATAGTTTTATGCTGTTGACTTTATCCTTTCGAATGTTCCCCAGTTTATTACTGATTAAAGTGTTTAATATGGCTTTAAGAAAATTGTCTGTAAATTCTGAAACAAACAATCAATATTGTAATATGGTATTGATATTTATTTTTCAGTTGAATGGTTAAATACAGATGGGACAATATCTTTTTTGATTCCAGTGATATCCACTGCAATGGGGGAAGCTTATTCTGTTTTGGGGAAGGATCTGCCAGAGATCTACCCGCTACTACCAACTTCTAAAGACGCCTAAAGTCCATATTATTGAGCATGCAGTTAGTTTGAATAAATTGATAAGATTCTCTCTCTCAGCATCCCATACATCGCCCCCCTTTTGCCACCCCGTAACATATTTCTCGTTGCTCTCCATGGGCATTTACATAGCGATACAGTTTCCACGTGTTTCTGTTACACAGAAACACACACACATAAATTACAAGATTTAATATGCTGCCAATGAATGGATAGACGGTGTGATTAGGGAGGGGTAGAGGCAAGGGAGGCAAATTTGGTTTGGGGTCGCTGTCATTGCGTTGAGCTTTGAGGAAGGTTATTTGTGCTTTATTTTTCGTGCTTATGTTAGGTCACTTGCTACACGTGGCTACATCAAACGTTTTCAAGGAGAGTCTTTATGTGGAACGGTTGGGGAAGCGGGAGGGGTCGTTGTTTCTATTGAATTGGGAATCCTTTGCTCATTTCACATTTGTGTTTGCTTAGTATATGATTTCCCTGTTGTCCTTGTTGTCTATGTTGATTCCGTCTCTGTGTCTCCCTCTCCCTCTCACTGGCTCTCTGTCATTCCATTTAATCAAATTGAGTACATATATTCTACCAAGGTTACCACAGGAAGTTGGCTTTCTGCCTTTCCTTCCTGGGCTGCTTGTGCACCACTTGGTTAGCCACTTAATCATAGGACAACAAGAGGAGTGTCGACCATTCTTTGAAATTAATCTGGAAATAAATAAAATAATTACTAAACTCACTTCTGCTCTAGAGGGGACCGTGTGTATTTTGGAGAGGAGAGTTCCACAAAGTATAAGCAAAACCAAAGACAAGAGTTAATAATAGACGAACAATTAATTGCCCAAGTCGACCTATTTTCACACAGACCCAACAAACACACTGCCGCGCACATTTACAGCAAATCATTTGTGGCAATCAGAAGGCTCAACCGCATTTTTGGTTTCTGTTTGGATTGGAAATGACCAAAAAATGAAGTAAAAGTGATATTTCAGTGTTATCAAAGTGAAGTAAGTAACTCAATACTCACACCGACTTAAGTATACTCTGTTTAACAAGAGGGGAAAGCAACTTGTCATGTTTTTATATATGATCATACGCTAAATCTTATTACTCAGTTCTAAAGCAAAACAATCTATTATACAAGAATAGCAAATACACTTATGAAGATTACTTTAATGATCAGGTGGTATTTTGTTTGGACTATTCAAAACATATAAAAATATGTTTCAATTTCATTGATTATTCCCTGCAAAAGATTGTAGAATGATATATTAGAAGCACCAATGGCTATTTTAAGAACCACCAAGTTCTATCATCAGCCGATTTAGCTGAAGAGCTTCAGAATTGCAGTAACCACAACAA
Organism: Drosophila willistoni; assembly: GCF_018902025.1. NCBI lineage: Eukaryota > Metazoa > Arthropoda > Insecta > Diptera > Drosophilidae > Drosophila > Drosophila willistoni. The sequence goes on along the minus strand of NW_025814052.1, from coordinate 8,998,800 downwards.
ATCCCCAACGCTAAAACAAATTGAGAATTACAACTAAGTGAAGCGATAAAAGATGTGCCGCCAAAAAGGTCGTAATCTAGACAGATATTTTTAATATATATAGTACATATATACCAGAAAAATCGGTTGTTTGCGAAAAGAGAAAACTTTTAAGAGATTTAGTTCTTTTAGTTTTTTTTTATAAGTTTCTAAAATGCAGACAAAAATGGGAGTACAAATAAAGAGTAGACACAATATTCGATTACATATGTGGCAGACAAAAGAAATAATAGAATCTCAGGTGGAGTGTTTTTTGACAAAATGTGACAGCCTTTTGTAAATTTGCTTCAGTTTTCCACTATGTAAAGGCTGAAAGAGACACTGAGAGACTATTTCACTGATGCTACACTGTGGAAAGGAACTTAATAGACTTATTCGTATGGCCTGTTCTCTGCCGAACAGAAAAGGACCTGTATCCGAAATTCCAGTGAATCGATTGAAGAATTATTCAATAAGGATAACTTTCGCTATGGCATGAATCTTGCGAAGTGAAACTAAAAATGGCAGTCAACGCAAAAATATTTTGAATTATTCAAAATAGTTTATAGAACTGGGTCTGATTATTAGATATGGTTTTGTATTTGGCCCACTTGATACGAAAGTCCTTGATGACAATTTCTCTTGGATTGGGCAATAAATGTTCGTTGATGTTTAAATTGATTGAGTCTAGTCGTTTGGGAGGTGGTGGGAGGTGTGGTAGATGATAATGAGATGAGTAGGGTAAATCTAGTTAGTTTCTGTGCGTCATTCGAAATGCTTCCCGCTTGAGTAGGCGGCATACGGGGGATTTCTTTTTTTTGGTTTAACCAAGTCAAGTCGAGTCGAGTCTCTCGACCCACATTAGTCATTCATCAGAGCTAACTAGCTAGCTCACAAAATGAGAAGCCTTAGAGGCAAATTGAACTTTGTTGGCGTAGCGTTACCTAAACGACTCACCACCCCCCACATATTTCCCCCTGTCTTCCCCTCGCTGTGAACCTTTCTAATTGCATTGAAAGTCTCGTGACTTGTCGTCGTCGTCGTTGCGGTCGTCTCTTACTCATTTTATTGTCTAATTGAATACAATTTTCTGCTCTCTAGTTTGAGTTAATGATCAAGAGACATTCAAGTTTTATTTCCCCGATTGTTTTTATTTGGTTTTTGTATATTTTTTTTCGTGTTTTTTTTTTTTTTTTGATATGCAAAGCTCGTTGTTATTGTTCGCTGTTGTCTGTCAGTCGCTGCGTTGAATGACTTGAATAATTTCAAGTTAGTTAATCAATTTAATTATGTATGAAAATCGTTTTATTTTCGTTGTGTTTTCTCTCTTCCCACCTCATCATCATCTCTCCCTTATGGTTTTTTGTTTTTTGTATTTTTGACACAAAAACAAAATGCCAAAATATAGAAGTTGAACCCACCTCAATTATTTTGTTATTGCGCTCGCTGTCCCCTCCCGCCATTCAATATGGAAGGGGAGGAGCCCCATCAGTAGTAGCAGGGGGAGGAGGAGGCGGAGATTCTGATGACGATGATGATGCATCATCATTAGAATATTGTAGAATTTTGTTGGTTCAAAACAAACTGATTAACAAATCTAAATTTCATTTGATAGCGTGACATCGACCACTAGATACCGATTAGTAAAGTAAAGCAGTAACGGTATTCATAGATACTTCACATCAGTGTTAATTTATTTTAATGTATTTTCTTTTAATTAATAAAGGAAACCCCAGGAAAAGCTTATAGCACCAAAGTTTTTTTGTTAAACTTCTAGTTTATTAACATTTTCCCATTGGCCAGCACTGAGTTTTGTATTAAATATTATTTTATCAACACTGCTGGCGAAACACAACACAAACTTCAAACTGACCCATCCAATACATATGTATGTACATACATATTTGCTGATGAGTACTTATTTTAAAATCTTTTTTGATGTTTTCCAACACTTATTATCTTATTTATTTATGAATAGATTTCATTGCATTTATTATTTCCAGTTTATCCTTCATTTATTGTGCAAAAAGTAGATAACGAAGTTGATTCATAAACCAAAACATAAAAATCTTCTTAATTACAAATTAATCGCGACAACTCTAATACACTCCTTTTTATCGTATGGGTAATGGGTAGTTAAAAAATGAGTAAAACAACAACAACAACGACTATAACAATAATTATTTGTTCGAGTTTGTTTTATATTTGTGCCTTCGCAGAGTTACCCTAGTATTCCAGTAGAGTAAGCTGACTACAGTAACTGAATTGGCCATAAAAAGACGATCAGACGGTTGTGGAATATAAAACGATTTGAACTAATTTAATCCTGGCAAATCAGCCAAACAAAAACAAAAAGAAAACATAAAAAACATATCAATTTAATATATACACAAAAACAGGGACGGATCCGGAAGGTCCAGACCCCTCCACGGAATTTAAAATATTTGCCTCCTTGCAGGATATGTAAAGTCCTAGGGGATATGTATTGATAAAATACTAAAGCTTTCAATAAGAAAAGTCTAAGAAAGCTATTTTTTAGAGACAAAATTTCGTTACTTAAATTTTTTATTGTTTTTTGAGAGGTTGTCGAAAATTCTTTAAGCAGTTTTCATTATTTTTTGGTCTACATAGAGAAAAATTGACATCATCTATTAATTATAATTTTATATATGTAATACTTAACCTTAAGAAAATTATGCAAACATTTTTTGGATGATGTATTTGAGAATATTTACATTCATAATTAGCCAAGAGAGTACATTGGTAATTTTGGTTAGGAGGAAACATTTACGATCACATGAAGTATATATATTCTTGATCAGCACGATAAAACAAGTATATATATAGCCATATATGTTCAAACTATATCCTACAGTGCCAAAATTTTGTATATCTCGGATTTAGTTGGATCGAAAAGAAATATTAAATAACGTTTATAAACCTTGGGGTGAAATTTATGACTTTTATTCATAACTTCATAATTTTTGATACAATTGCTTTAACATTATGTATTAAGTTGTTAGATATAGTCATTGACGCCAAATTTCTTCAAGATCGTGTGACTATATTATATAGCACCCATTGGAACTATTCCATCTTCTCCAAAATTGTTTAGGTCAAAAAATTGTTACACTTACCAATCTTTACTTCTGATAATACTGATTAAAATCGGAAGACAATATCGTATCAGCTAGGACTTTCCTTGGCAGAAATTTACTTTTATTAACTTTCACACCCATAGAAAAAGGAAGAATGACACAAAAATTTGCTAGGGTATGCAACCTTCGTTAGTAATAGTCAGCCCAGCCCTCCGTGTTTTTTTTTTTATCGATAGCCACCGATTCAAACGTCTTTAAAAGTTAAATCAAGTATTTCATTTTGGGTTTTTTTTTTTAAGCAACAATAAAATGCAATCAAAATTTTTTTATGGAAGGCGCCGAGGATATATATGTGTATGTAGTATATATAAAGTATGAACAGCGATTTTGGGTTTCTATATTCTGCACAAAATTCCGTTAAATGAGTAAGCAAAATGTAGGCCAAAGTCTTGAAATGTTTGTCTTACGTATACCCTATAGACAAAGGCAAGTGACTTTGGCATTGTGTTTAGCCTAAAAGTGAGTCAAATAAAACTTCAAAAGGTCACCTAGGCGGGAAAAACGAGAGAAACCAAAATGATTCTTATTATGAATTCCATTTAAGGAGAAAACAATGATTTTCAGACTCATGGTTAAGCCGTTTTTTGTTTGACAAGGGTATTTTGAGTGCGGATTTCATTAGTCAATGAATAAAATTAATTTTTCTTTTATTTTGGTTTTGGCAGGTTGAAACATTAATTATACATATATGTATATACATGTGTCTGTCTGTGTGTGTGTGTGTAGTTAGTATGCAGAATGACTTGAATCTTTCTCCTGACATCTGAAAATGAATTTTGAATGAATTTCGAATGAATGCGAGAGACGGACTGACTGAATTGCCCCCAATTCAACGATTCAAGTGAATGCGAATTGCGTTTGCTGATTGTTAGGGCAATATATTTTGCGGGGGGAGGAGTATATTGGATTTGTCATGGGATTCCTTTGATTAACTACAAACAAAGATTTGACCCTAGGAAGGGAGGAGTAGGATGAGACGGGGGACCAGTTTAGTAACATTCCGTTTGGACATATGTATTTCCCTCTAGACATCCATAATAAAAATATGACGAGAACACAATATCGAAGTGAAAAAACACACTAAGAGTGTGATGATAGAAGATAATATTATGTACATATGCATATATATTTTTGGCCTCCCTTTTTTTTGTGTTTTTTGTTGTTGTTTTGGTTTTGTTATGTTTTTCGTCTTCCGTTTTGCTTGTTATAAGTTATCATTTCATTGACTGTAGGTGAATGAAACTCAGCCGAGTTCAAGGCTAATAGAAATGGAAATGCTTATAACAAACAAAAGAAACAATTTCTAGAGACGACATTTCACATATTGCAGCTGAAAAAATAGGATATTAAGAACGTAAATGGCTTTTGCCCAGTTATTCAATCATTTTTGACATATGTTCATGTTATATGTATGTATGTCTATTAATTAATATCTCGTAAAAGTTACATTTATTTTCAATTGACAATGATTTTGGAGGAAAGTTTCGTTTGAAAATGAAATATATAGTAAGAATCAATAGTAAACACCAAAAGGTATGCTACAAAACTTTTTTAATGTGAATAGGAATTGAGGAACTGAGGTCCTAAAATTAACTGGATCAACCACTAGTGGGAAACGAAAAATTGGTCGAAAACAATGAGTATCTTTATCAAATTAAATATATGTGTAGTTTTTGATGGTAAAAAGCATATACCAAAATTTCAATAAGATCGGAAGAACAAAACTTAAGTTACAGGTAATGTAAATCGGCAGAAACGTTGCCGCAGCGCAGGTTGGCGCAGCATATGTTATACACACACAGATGCAAAGATACTTAAGTTGTGTGTGTGTATATCAGTGAAAGACTGCAAGGGTTTTTTTTTTGCCATGATTTTCTTTCAGTTAAGAGTATATTCAACTGTGTGGGGTAAGACATTTGAATTGTTTGTGCCTTTTGCTTCTGTTTCTGTTTGTCTCCGTCTCTCCATTACGTTGATTGTATTATAATTTATTAATTAATAAATTTCGCGCCGCAGTGTCGATTGGTGCCAGTCGAACATTTGACGTCATGATAAAGACAAGTCTCCAGCTCCCTTACGCCCTCTCGCTTCTTCTTTTTGCTCTTCTTGGGACTGAAAGTGCGTTGTGTGTTGTAAGGAGCGGAGCGATGACAACGACAAAGGTATTTTTGCTTAGTCTGGCAAAACACAAAAAACGAATAAGAGTTAATAAACTTTCGTAAATAAAATTGCCCCATTTTCTTAAAAAAACCCAAAGGAGACAGGGACGGAATTTGGTTGGCTATTACTTGAAATAATTCAAATGTTTTGATTTGTCAACATTGAAATTGATATTGACAATTGCTGATTATTGGTTATTCAGGGTCCAAAGTATGAGGATCAAAACGGTTCTAAATCAGTTCAGGTTTTGATGGGAAAATATAGAGCCCCCCTCCCGGCCCCTGCCCCAGTAGATATATAATAATAATAATAATATAATCATATTGTAATAAAACCAAACAATAAACCGGCTTTTTAAAAACCCCAGACCGTGAGGGGCAAAAGAGACGAAAAGGGGAATCACACTCACTTCAACTTGTGTACGGAATAAAGTCGATGCAACAACAAAAAGAACAACAACAACCGGGCACGTCTACGTCACTAAAAACAGGGCGCTTTTATCGGATTGTTTTTGTTTTAGTTCAAAGGCATTTCCGGTAGGAACTTCTCCCTAAACCGTTCATTCATTGTCGTGAAAAAAGCTAGTTTACAGTCAATTGGCTTCTGTAATAGTTAGTCTCGCATTGTATCTATATTATAGCTATATGTATCTAGTTCTGGTCTATATCAATTTCTTAGAAATAACGTTGCGTCTTTTTGACCTTAGACAATTTTGTTGTTGTGAAATAATCAAGCAATGTAATGGAATTTAATGCCATACCAAATGACAACAGCAACACAAAGGCAAAAAACCAATTGATCATGCAATCCATAGTACGAAAAAAATTGCAAATTACATTAAACTTAAGTTAGTTCAAATCAGAATTCAGAATTTGAGTGGAAGTTGATTATCTCTAAAGTAAAGAATTCTCTGGACTCTTTTTTTTCTCAAATATCGAACAATTTAGAGTGAATTGATAATTGATTCTGATATGGACTGATGAAGATTCCAGAAGCACTGAAGAAATTTGTTTTTGGAATAAGTAGCCAAATATGTATTGCAATTTAGGGTCTAAAATGCCTATCGAGAGTACGAGAATTATCAGCTTATTACTATAATAAAATTATGTATATTTTTGTTGGCTTTTACTTACCATTTCACCCTCTAAAAATCACAAGGTGCTTAAGACTACGAATCAGATTTGGACTGACTTTTGAATAGTCCATTTTGAATAGTTAAAAATAAATCTCGACAATAGATTGTCCATGTATTGACAGATTAGATCACTTTAAATTACATTTTTGAGAGTAAATAAATCAAAAGGTTTGAAAACTAAACGCTTTCAATTATCAATTCATTTAATTGTTTTTTGTTTTTTTTTTTTTTGTTGTCTAAAAATTCTGTTTTATTAATGCATAAAAGTTTAGGGAATAAAGCAACAAACAATTTCGTTATGGAATTTCAAATATATAATAATTTTTCATACTCTCTAACCTTGAGAGGCGTTTAAAAAAACGCGTGAGCGAGTGCTAAGCGTTTTTTTCGTTTTTTTTTTTCTTTTTTGTTTTTGCTGCTACGAAAAAACTAGAAAAATGTTTATTTGCAGTGCTCCTCCCTCTCTCTTTCTCTGTCATTCGTATAGTGGCGCTCTCTCTCTCTTTTCTTCTCTATAATTGTTGCTATTGTTATTATTATTATTTTTTTTTTGCCACTCGCGCATAAAAAATATCAGTGTTGAATGTGTAAACAAATAAATCTGCGACGCAGACTGAACACAGCGCGAAAAATAGAGGAAAAGAAAAATCATATAAAATAAATAAAGTGGGCAAACGATGCTGTAGCAAATTTAAAAGTTATAAACTATAATATTGGCCATCATTGATTGATTTTGTCTCTGCCCATGCAAAACAAAAAAACAAACAAAAAATGCTAACCCTTTTATCATGTTCCATAGGAAAAAGGATATATGTTGCATCTATTTTAACCAAACACGATTATCAGCTAGTTGTATCTTTAATTTGGTGTTCGGCAACTGACTTCTGTTGCTCTGTTTAAGTTTGTTTTTGACAGATCATTTATAACATGTCGAAATTAGCACAAGGTAGTCTTTTCAAGCCTTTGACTCAAATTGTTTGATTGAAAAGTTCCGAAATGACTACATTGTGCTTACTTTATCTTGATTTCGACAATACAAGTGATCAAATATGGCGAAATTCCTTAAATTGAAAGTTCAATTCTTAAAGGGAGGTAAAGTTAATTCGTGCAAAATCGGTCATTTAATAAGAATTTTTTATTGGCGATAAGGATAGTCTCAGTTTATCCAAAAATATTGAAAATTGAGTGAGAGTAATCTCGAAAAAGAAGCGGTTTGCGGTGAACATCGTAACTCGTCACAGAATCATCGGAAATGAAACAATCAATCAAATTGCGTTAGTTAAAGGACAAAATTCCACAGGTAACGCTGTCGAGTTTTTATTTTATTTTTTTTCGATTTTTAAAGGCACTTGAAAGTCAAAAACCCGATTTATTTGTTGTAAAAATATTAAATTCTTAAAAAAAATAAAAAAACTCGACAGAAGTACTGTGCAAAATTTCAAAACGAATCGTGCAGTAGATTTTGCAGGATCGTGTTCACCGACTTTGAAAATGGCAATTTTTCAGGAGAGCGTTTTAAAGTTTTGGACACCAAAAAATCTAATATAAAACAGTTGGCCAACCTGCGTTCAACTGCCCATAACTTCAAAAGTTTTACTCGGATCGATCTAAAATTGTAACACACTATTCTTGAGATGTTGTGCATTCAGAAAAACAAAAAATTAAAAAAAGAATTGTAATACTATACAATTTTTTTAAATTATAAAATTATCCAAATGGCAAATTTGGTAAAGAATTCCAACTTTTCGAGTGATCGTTTCGTGTTTCGATCCATTCAATTTTCAAAATTGATGTACGTCTGCTAATAAGTTTCATTCCAGTAGATTTTAAATTTCAAGCGGGAGAATGATTTATTACAAAACAGATATGGGTATATCGGCTCGACTTCTTATGTCGATCAGGAATATATATGTATACTTTTTTGAGGTGACAAAGTCGTGAAATTGATTTGCTCATATCTCTGGGATCTGCCAGAGAATGCGAACTAACCTTTTGCCTATAAATATGTCAATTTTATTCTGATAACAATTTGGAATTTATAGTTTCAGATATTATAGTATTTCTTACAGTTTTTAAATCCATAAGTTGATTAACATTTAGATTGACTTTTTTAGACTTAATAAAATATATCTCTAGATCTAAATCAAAAATACATTTCTTTAAGGGAAGAAAATCAATAAGGACGATTTTATTTTATTGAATTTATTTCATTGACTTATATTTTCAACTGAGATATTAAATCTATAATTGCTTTGTACAATGAATTCTTGAATTTACATGGCAGAGAAAGGAATTTGATAGAATGAGAAATTTCGGAAAAGATTTTGGACAAAGAATAAAGGAACTTTAATAAAAGAACAAATAATAATAAACATTACAAATTTTTTTGCTAGTTAATTTAGTAATTTATTCCGTTCCTAAAGACTTAAAAGATACTGAACGTTTTTAATTTTCTTAAATTTAGAGTCACGTCCATCTTAAACTAATTATAATAACATTTTCCGAGAGCAATATTATGGAATGGAGTATCAATGGAATGGAGTATCAACGATAAAACAGTCCATCTTGGTCCAGCCTTCTATTTATTCTATTTGTTTTTTGAAAGATAAAGAAAAGCCAAAAACAAATACAAATGGCATCAATTAGCAACAATTTATTTATGTGATATTATATAGGATTTTATTCTTGTGTATTTTTTTGATTTCTGTGTGCACGTGTCGTATAATGAAAAGTTTTTTTTAACAAAGAAGAAAAAACACAAACACACAATTTTAACGAGAGAGTGTATAGAAAGAAAGCAGAGAGTGTGGGTTAGGCTGATGGAATAGAGGCGGAAGAGGTTAGGGGGAAAGCTTTAACATTTTGTTTTGTTGAATGAATTATCTGAATGTCGTTCATTTAGCACCTAAGCAAAAAAAAAAAAAAAAGAAAAGAAAAGAAAAACGTGAAGAACTCAAAATGCATTTATTCGTTTGAAGCGAAATAAAAGTCTTCACCTACAATAAATGTACAGGGTGACTCGCCCACATATAATCACGTGACGTGAATCCTCTTATACTCCCCCACATTTTTTTCTTGATACCTTTCTCCCTCACTCAGTCTGTGGCTTATCAAATTTTCATCTTTGTAGAAAAGAAAGGTATATAGGTATGCATATGTTTATCAATTTGCAAAAAGTATTTCACATAAGCTTAAATACTCACAAATGTCTATGTTTTTCATTTGTATTCAATACTTAATCAGTTTTCAAATGATCATTTATTTGGTAGAGTGTGAGTACACAATAAAACTTTAAATATTTAGAGTGCTCTATCCTCATTTCTTTATTTTTTCAATTGTTAAAAATTTAAATAATTGAAAAAACATTAAAAAGGATTCGGAATAACTGAATTTTTTCTATTCGCATAGGAAAATCGGCAAAAAGCCCGCGATAAATGATATTTTCATCATGATTGAAAGGATCATTCTTATTTTTGCAGGGTAATTAGAAAGTCCATGCTTCAATTGTATCTACAAACGCTGCGTTCTGTTTTATTATAATAATTTCTTTCTTTTTTTTTTGCTTAGCTTTTTGCTATTAATTGTTGCCGTCTTATTTGCTGAACCCACCCCCTCCCTATACACACACACACACACACACACACCCTCAATTGCCTCCCTCCCTCTAGGTTTTGTTTGTATTTGTTAAAGGCTGGGTCTCTGGGTCTGTGTCTGGGTCTGGGCCCGACAGTAACAATTTGTTGTCGCCTAATTGTTTAGTTTTTCTTTCTTTGATATTTTTTTTTCGGGGCTCGTCAGCTTTAGCAAACCCAAAGCCAAATTTACACAAAATGAGTGTGTGTGTGTGTGTGTCACTTTGTGTGGGTGTGTTACGTAGGTACAAAGTGCAAAATTTCATAGATCTCTGTGAGATCTCTGTAAGATGAACGGCAAAAAGATTCGAAAATATGCATATTGAAATATAGTATTTTTATGCCGCATAAATAAACAGAAAATATAACGTATAATGCATTTTGAAAATTTTTGTATATAACAAATATAAATAAATACTGTTTACTCCAAATCCTCTCAATTTTATTATTATTGTACTTGGATGATGATAGTTTGTTTGTTTGTTTTATTTATTTTGCTTAATCTTGGCTGGCGACAAGTTCTTATTTCGTCTTGTTTCGAATTTGTTTGCTTTTTCTGACTACTCCGATTTCCTATAAATGGTTTAAGCTCAGTCAGCATCAAGATCAATATAAACATTATTTGTTAATATTTTGAAGAAACACAACAAAATTGGAAATCTGATATTATCAGTATGAACTAAATTATTGTAAATACAAATTATAATATATCTATAACCTGACTAAATTAATAAGCTGTAAATACTAACAGAAAAAGTTGGACTCGATTACATTTTTTTTTACTTGTTTTTGGATGCATTCAGAAGTTTGGAGCTGAGTAGCCCCTGAATGGATATTTTTTTAAATCTTATATATGTATATCCTGACTTGAAGCACTTTATGAATGGTTAATTCATTGTGGATCTTTTATCTATGATACGATTAGATGGGATTCATCTTTAAAAACTTAGAGAGGGGTTTTGGACATACAACAGCGTTTTGCCTAACTTTTATTTAAGTTAAAAAAACTTTCGAAAGACAAGCAGAATTTTTTTAAACATGTATTTGCCATCAACAATGTTGATTGTAACTTCTTCGTTTCTATGGAAGCTATATGATATAGTATTCTGATCCGTTTGACTCTGACATATGAACTGTTTTTGTAAATAAAAAGTTTATTTTTAAATATAGCTAACTTTTACCATTTCAAATTAGAAATTCATAAAATATATGAACTAATTCAAATACGAACTTTTCATAAACCAACTCAGTTAATACCGATCAAAATTAGAAACTTTAACAATTTTTTCGGAACCTCTTTTTGGCGAACAAAATTGTTTTTTTGAGGTTAGAAAATACAATACAGCAGATATTTAAGTTTATTATCCTTTTTAATACGTTAAATAACATTTAAGTATGCTAGTGACAAAAACCATATAAAATTGTGATATGTGATACTAAGATCGAAAACATTTTTATTAAATTTTACAAGCAACCCAAAAAATGTTAAAAATTCGTTTTAACTCTTAAGGTTAGTTTCTAATGACAACCTTAAAAAAAAAAAAAATTGAGTTGACTTATTTTGCCATCAGGAGAAAGAAACCTCTACTCAAGATTTTAGTTTGAATTTACTTTGAATGCGTAATTCGTATTCGGAATATATTTTTTGTTAATATGTGTTGAAAAGTGAAAAGGATGATGTGATTAGCAATCAATTTTATACCTTTTAGAACTCACTTCTATGCTTTTGAAACGTATTTAATTTATATATTGACCTCATTATTTAATTATAAATTTATAATATAAGAATATTTACTAAATTATGTATGAACAGAATTTGCTTATCACTTCTTGGCATCAAGTCACGTGATTTGGTTTGATTTGTGATTTGATTTGATTGTTTTTTCTAAATATCGTTTCATTGTTGATTGATCGATCAATTGAAAAGCATTTTGCGTTCAAAGTGCATTTTCTTCGAACAGCATGAAGCCCAAAAATTCAACAAAAAGACTGTATGAAAAGCAAATCGAAATACAAACAACAAATACAAATAACACACACACACAGAAGAGATGCCAAGATTCGATAGATTTGAGATTTCTCTCTCATACAAGAGAGAGACTAGAGAGATAGACCAAGACACGCGCTGGCCACGTGGCTGCTGCTTTTTGTTTGTACTCTCAGCTGTGCTCTCCTTCGATTTCTACTCGGAATTGTACTATTCTCCCTGGACAACATTCATTTACAAATCTCAACAATTTGTATGTACATATGTAAATCCGAAATCGTTGCAATTGTTTGTCATAGTTATCACATTGTCTGGCTCCATTCTTTGATGCCTGGTAAAAGTACATACATATACAAATTCGATCCCATAGATAGGACATGGGCGTAGTGATCGAAGAATATGGATAACTTTTGTTGGCTGAATTTCTAACCAATAAATAAATTGATATTTGCAATAGAAAATAATTATATATATTAGACTATACCGTTGTTGGCTACGCTTAGATAAATTTCTAGCTACGTTCATGCAATATATATATATATATATATATATATATGTGTGTGTGTGTATGCATGTGTTCGTTTCGTGATGTATTTTTTGAATGCGATTGGCCTACACTTGATTTTGATTTTTTTTTTTTTTTTTTTTGCGCTGTTGTCGTCATTAAGATCAGCAGCATTTGGTTGGGCCAGAAGAAACGATCGAGTCAACGTCAAAAAAAAAAGTAAACAAAATCTTATCAAAAGAAACCTGCGCCAGCCAAAAAAGCTAGCCGATTGTCGTCGACGTCTCTGTCGGCGTCGCCGTCGCCGTCTTCTGCGGTTGACTGCCAACTCATTCGCATCATTGCTCACATTACTACTAACTCACGCCCAGCTCATAAAGATACAGATACTGTGCGTTTGTATATACCTTTTTTTGTTTTTTGGTTGTTGTTGTTTTTTCGAACGTCTGTGCTTGCGAATTTCACAACATAGGCGAAACAGCAACAAAACACAGACACATACAAAATAAAGTGGTCAAGACGATATTTAGATACTCTAGTCGTAATGTGTTAGAACATTTCAGAAAGTTGCTTTCATTGGTTAACTGATCTGATCTTTCTTTAATTGCTGTCACTAGTTTTGTATCGAATCTTTAATATGGTATTGATGAGACTCTTACAATAATCACAATCATTAGAAGTGTTTATTCCGGGGACTTATTTATTTTACTTCAAAATAATATTACGAATCCTTGAGTGTCAGTTTTCTGATCGCATTTATTAATCTGGCCAAGATGATGACCTTTGGTCAGATTGTAGTCCCTCCTTATTGGATATAACTCAAAAGTCCTTTTGTAAACTGAAATGAAAACACTCAACGATTTACTGGAAAGTCCTCTTAAAGAATCCAGCTGTCAGACAACACCTGTTATCTGTATAAACAATATCCAAATAGTCCTAGCGGGTACTGAGATATTAATGTATTATCGTTCGGTTTCTGGTTATTTGGTGACATTATAAAATGCATATTCTCTATCTTGTATATGAGTATGTGAGGTTTTTTGAATAAATTCCTTAAAGTGTTCCATTAAAACTTACATTAAATTTCGATTTTTTCAATTCGATAGTAAATCCAGTGAAAGGTATATCTTTTTAGTGCTTAATCACATTAATGACATCATATAGCGAAAAATCTATTTATCTATGTATAAATGTATGTATGTACATATGTACATATATTCTTCATAAATTATATAAGCGTTTTATACAAAATATCAAAAATTGTATCTTTTTAATTTATCGACCATTTTAAGATAGAAGAGTTTATTGCTTATATTTATAAAATGTAACACATATTAGTAAATATTAAAGGATGATTTATTGCAACTTTGTTTTCAAAATTATGTATCAGAGTAGATACACATTGTTTTTGCAATTAGTCACAATATCTTACGTACTCGAAATTTTATTTCTCAATATTTTGAAGCTATTTAAACCAAAAAGAATGTTTTAAAAGTTTACATGCTTAAAAGCTCCATCCTTATACCAGTATATGTAAATATTCCATATAGATCAGCTGTATAGGCATACGCCCAATTAAATTGCAGGGTATTATTAGCCAAAGACTAAACATTTAAAAATCAACACATGTCCCTCGAATACCACTAATTGTAAGACATTGTCTAGTCCAGACAGACAGAGAAAGAGAGAAAAGAGAATAAGCAAGACCAGATAGTCATATGGTTGGTCAGACAGAGACAATCGTTAAAAAAGTTTGTTTCATTGATTACTCCTAAGTCTGCCTCGAATTTCAATAAAGCAAAAGAAAAGGGAGCAAATTAAAGATACGATGATAGATAGACAGACAAGAACAGCAATAAAAAAATTGTAACTTATAGATTTTTCTCGTTTTCATTGTTGCAATAATTGTAACACAAAATGAAAAAAAAATGAATAGAATAAAGATGAGAAGGAAATTATACTTTACACGTGTCACTGAGCCCGAGTCCAAGGTAAGTGGGCCTCAGTACTAGGTATAATCTTTCAATGATAAAAGCAAATTATTACCCAAAACAGAGAGAAAAGAAAAAAAAAACTATACATATTATTAAAGAAAAAACAGAAAACAACAACACAAATAGCAATAGCAACAACAAAAACGATAAAGTAGCTGAAACTAGTAATTTGTTGTTTCAGGCAGTTCAAATAAATAAAAAAAAAAAAAAAAAAAAAAAAAAAAACACGCGAAACAATTATTTTAAACAAGAATTTATTTTATGAAAAATACAAAGTATACAAATTTGATGATTGCAAATTGATTGAAGAAATGAATGAGAGGTAAAGCTTTTAAGAGGACATTAAGATTAGTTATGGTTGTTTTACTTTTCACAAATATCTTATAATATTGAAAATAGATCAAGTAACTTTCACTATCTTTAACTGTTGCAATTGTGTGTGTATGAGTTATGTACGGTAAATTCACTTAGTTCGCAATTCAGGCTTTTAGATTGCTATCAGCCACATGATAATTACGACACTACACCTTCAAATCATTTTACTCTCTATCTCCAAGCCATGGCCGATTGTAGGGCATCAGAGAGAGTGAGAGAGAGAATGAGATAAAGAGGGAGCCCCCGGAAGTAAAAACATAAATAGACAAATATATGTACATACATATGTATGTATGTATGTACTTAGGTTGATTCTACGTAGATTGAACTAACAAAAAGTTAAGTCAAAAATTAAATTCTACTTGTTAGCAAAGTATTTGTTATTTAAGCTGGGCCCCCTTGATTACTTAGCCGAAAGTTAAAATTAGCTCAAAATGTGTCAATCCCTGACTCTCATTCTCCGCCACACACACAGTAATTCTCATACTGCCTGGGTGTGTGCATGTGTATGTGTGTGTATTTGTTGTGTTCTTACCTTTGTGTGTGAGTGGTTTAGGGGTAAAGCACAATCATTGTTGTTCGTTGCTGTCGTCGTAGTCGTCGCCGTCGTTGTTTAACTTGGCCTATCTCATTGTTAGATCAGATCAGATCGCCTCAGAAGCTTCCTAGAAATTCTTAATATTAAGCTTTTCGAGCAGCCGAGCAAGCCGTCAAGTCTCTTTGCATAATCTCTAACCGATAGACGTCATGCGAGAATGGCCAAATTAGTCTTAAAAATAACGATAAGGAATTAAAATAAAATAAGCATAGGTATAAAATTTATATAAATAGTTTCAAAAAGGCAAATACTACAGGTGGAATGTACTTATGTCTCTATAAAATATTGGCTTCGTTCACTACTACAACATAAAAAACATGTAAAACATTAAACATCACACGCAAATACAATTTTTAAACACTAAATTAAAATGAAGAATCTTTATAAATACATACATATGTACATATCTAGCACGAGCTGAAGGCCACCGTTGCCATAGCCCAAAAAAAAAAAAAGAAAAACTCGCATAGCATATTTTCAATTATAAGTTAGCTTTAAATAAGTAAATCATTAAAAATTAGCCCAAAAAAGGGTAATTTTTGAACACTTATCCAAGGAAACTACTTAATTTTGATTATTGGGGGTTTATTTTTATACCCTTGCAATAAGGATATATTAATTTTAGTCAGAAGTGTGCAACGCATAGAAGGAAGCATCTTCAGCCATTTAAAGTATATATGTATATTCTTTTTGCATGTAGGCTTGTATATAGTGCACAGGTTGTATATCTCGGATTCAGCCGGATCGGACCACTATATCACATAGCTCCCATACAAACAGCAAAGTCACGAACAGTGACTTTTCTCAATAACTTCGTTATTTTCTGAGCTATTGTCGTGAAATTTTATATTGCTGAGTTTATTACACATATAAATGACTATTTGATTAAGATCGGGTGACTATATCATATAGCTCCCATAGGAACAATCGCTCGAAAACAGTTACTTTTGTCAATAACTTCATTACTTTTAACGCGATTGCTTTGAAACTAAACATTTGTATCTTTAATATATCTGTTAATGACTGTGTCGAATTTGATAAAGATCGGGTAACTATATCATATATCTCCCATAGGAACGATCGGTGGAAAACAGTGACTTTGATCAACGTCTTCGTTATTTCCTATGCTAAGATTGTAGGCCTTTCTTTCGCAAACATTAGCCTTTTAGGATAAAACGTTTTTCCACTTTGATGGCTATAGGTAAGGAAAGATTTTCCAAAAAAGTTGTACGGGTATACAAACGCGGTCGATGTTAGCCCCGGCCCTCTGGTTTTTTTTTAAAACAATTACTTTTTTTTACACATTAGAATTAGAATTCTGTCATATAAGAAATTTGAAGAAAACTGATTTCGGAATGATCCGTCAATGAGTTTTTGAAGTCTTTAAAATTTGATTGCGATTTCTTACATTATTTCATTTGCTTTATATTTATTGATTATTAAACAAAAAAACTAATGTATTTTTCTTTAATTGCTCTTTGCAGGTATGCATTTTGTCAAACATTCTTTGATATCATAAGAGTAAGTAAGTAATTTACTAGAATTATGAAAAATCCTTTGCTTAGATCAAGATCCTGATCCAGTTTATATGTAGCTTTTGGTTAGCTAGATTTTTGTTATTGTCGTTTTGTTTTTCCTTTGCGCCGGCGCGCAATTCGAGTGCTAATCATATGCTGGCTCTGTCTGCTAGCTCTGTGTTAACTGTTCTCACTCATTTTTTTCGCTCGCCATCGACTCCGGTTCACCCAGTTAACTGTTAACCACAAATATCTGTTAAGCTGACAGCCGTTAACTGTGCTTTGGCATCAGCTAGCTACCTACCTACCTACCACCTAGCTAGCTCATCATTATTGATCGATCTGGCCGGTTGCCGGTAGCCAACCGCCAACCGCTGCCTGAGCATGCGTTTAACAGCTGAGTTCGTCGACGGTTCAATGTGGCGTATGCGTGATTTTTGTTGTATTCTTTTACTTTCCTTTGTTTCTTTCAGTGTTATTTTTCTTCTTTTTTTCTGCTATGGCTATAATCAAATTGAATACAACTATTGGGCAAATTAATAAAAAACCAATTTTTTTTGTTGTATTTTGTGTGTTTTTGTTTGGCTCTTTGATCATGAGATTCTATGTGTAATTGTTGCCATTAGCTGTTTGTTGTTTTATGGCCAAAACGGAATAGAATAGAAAATTCGCTCGTAAACCCAAAAAAGCAATGTGTCTAAACAAAAAAAAAAGAATTTTTTTTTAACAAATATCATTTTATCTTTGCTTTTTCTTTTGCTGAGCTTTTTGTTTTCTTCTATGTTTAAACAAAAATATTTACATCAAAAATTGCAGCGCAGTTATTTTTTTCATCTTCTTCTTGTTTGTTAATGTAGAAAAATTCTTTTTCGGCAACAAAAAACAATTTGTTATTTTTCTTTCAAATTTTTTATTTAGTATTTTTTTTTTTTTTTTTGGCTTTTCGTTATTTGTTTTTGTTGTTAGCGCTTTGTCGTCGTTGATATATATGAGAAATAAATTGTATGAAATCGTGATTGTGCGTTTAACATTATTAAGATATGAATTTGAATTCATTTCGTTTCGTTACGTTAGGTTAGGTGGATTGTCTGTGTGTCTCTCTCCCTCAGTCTGTGCGTTGGGCTTGGTTTTTTATTTTTTATAATATTTATTTTTTTAAAGGGCCAGCAAATCAAAATCGGAAAGATTTGTTTGTGCGGTGGCAAATTAGGCACCAGTTCAAACGAGTTCGTGAGTCCGACGCGCAAATATTTTGGCAATTTGGGCGAATGTACTAATTATGCGGTGAGCCCACGCTATTAGGAGACCCATCCCATATGTCCATGCAAAGATTCCAGTCGTTTGTTAAATGATAATCACACGAATTCATAGAAGAAGTTATCAATTTTGCATTGTTGTCTCTTTGATATCCCGAATGTCCTTCAGATTAGAGCGTTTTTTCATAAGCGATTTTGGTATATTTTCTTTGATCGGTAGATCGTCATTTGTTGCCAAGTCAGACAGAGAGAGGTTTTAAATCGTTTTCTCAGTCGCTTGTTAAAAATGCTTGTATTTCGCCACTCATACATAAATTTGAATGAATTTGAAATAGTGCGAAAACGTGCGTTAAGCTTATACAAATTGATTGTTAGTATTCCGATGTTTGTAGTTTCGTGTTTCTGTTAACTTATTTTTCTCTCGGTGCATTTCGATAGTACATATGTATAATTTATAACATTTTATTATGACAGATGGATCCATAATTGTGTGTGATTCGTGTGACGATGATGATGATGAGAGTCATCATCATGCTGATTACTATGATGATTATGATTACATCTCATGTTTTTCGTGTTGTTTCTGTCGTCGAAATGAATGTATTATATTATACCCTACTTGGTGTGATCCTCATCAAGTGCGTGGCATCGCTAGTAGCTGCAACAACAACAACAACAACAACAACAACAATAGGAGCAGCAACTTCAACTAAGCAAAAGTAGTAGAGTAAAAAACTGTTTTAAGGGTTCAAGGTTACAACCCTGTGCCTATTAACACGGTTTATTGTACTTTTGTTAACAAAAAGGCAAAAAAACAATGCAAACAAAAAATTGCAACGAACAACAACAATCGATGCTTGACCCCCTCTCCTTTTTCCAGCCCTCTATAATTATTTATACGATGTTTCATTTGTTTTGGAATTTTTCCATATTACCTGTGCAAATGTCATGAAAGCAAAAATTTCATACTATTTCTTGGAGAGTTTTCTACGCCCGGGTTCAAGTTTTACTCCACCCAACGGGATTCAATTGGTTTAATATATTCAGGCTTTCTAACGACAATCCTCTTCTTGATGATCTACTAACTATAAACTAACTAAAACCTTTTTAATTTATAGCTTGGAAATAGTTTCAAAATTTGAAGAGTAAAGTACACAAGTTTAGAATTGAATACCTTTTAACCCTTTTTTTTAACATATACATACATACATATAACTAAAGTACATATAATAAACAATATTTGAAACTGATTATTTTTTTTGCCTATCTCAAAAAAATAAAGATTTTTAATTAGTTTTCAAATTGTCGTTGGAGTTTTTAAAATATTAAAAACTTTTATTGGCTGATTCTGTGAGCTTTTATTTAGAAATTTCTTTGTTATAATATTTTTATATGTGTCAATTTGAAACCCAAAAAAGAAAAAAAAAACTAAAACAAATCCTATTTTGTTAATAAATTTTTAATATTGTTGAAAATGTTGACTATGTAAGATATAGAAATTTGTTATTAATTTATTTTTATAAGGTAAACAGAAATCTGATTTAACCAATATATTTCGTTAGATTGAATAGGTCTTTATTATATAAGTTGCCGTCTCGAGTCATTTTCAAGAGGCTCCTCAAATGGAGGATCATCAATCTTTCCAAAGTGTCCAAACAGTTGAAATTCTGTATTGGAAAGTCGTCTATTACCTTAGCGGAAATAGTGTCTCTCTTTCGCTGCGCAGAACTCAAAAGTCTTTTGATTTTGGTTCTTATCTTTGGCTAAAAACTGAAAACGCATTTTTGCCACCAGCAACGAACCACACAAAACTAACTAAAGGCCAGAAACTGATAACTAAATATGTATGAAACAAATAACAAAAAAAAAAAAATAATAATAATAATAATAAAAAAAAATGGGCGTTCACTGGTGCGGCATAATTTTCTTTTCTCCGAAAAACTAGACCCGAAACTAAACCAACTCAAGCCGAACCCCACCGAGCCGAGCCGAGCTGAACACGCGCAAGAAAATCTTTCGTCGCATTGCTCTCGTCCCGCCGCACTTTGGGGCTAGTTTTTGTTGTTTGTTTGATTGTAGTTGTTGTTGTTATTTTTTTTTTTTTTTTTTTTGGCGTTTAAAGAGCTTGCCGCCTGCGCGTGCTTGGATGGATCGGTTCGTAGTACATTTTCAATGCTAAACCAAAACTATCATCATGATAATGACGACGTCGACATCGACGACGACGACGGCGGCAATGTTGGTGATGGGGCCGCAGCGGCGCTGCTGCCGAGCAACTCGACAGTGTCTGCAGCTTTGGGGCTAGAGCATAGTGATAACGCACGCGTTTTGGGTGAGGTGAGGCGCGGTTAGATGGTGCGGTAATGCCGCGCGAAGACCAGGTTGATGACGATGTTGACGACAACTTTCAATTTACATACATACATACGTGTGTATGCACACATGTACGTACATACAGGTACACATCTGTACATGTAGATGTCTTGTATTTACTTTGTTACGCGCTGTTTTCCCTCACTCGGCCCACCATTCGCCCATTCCATTTCCATTTCGTGTATATTTGTCTTTGTTATTATCATTTGTGTATCACAAAAAAAAATTTTTTTGAAAAAAATAAAGAGAATAAAAAATATTTGGGGCTTGTAGTGACGCACAGTGGGCTGAGGTCTTTGTTTGTATACAACAAGCGTTCAAATTCGAATTTATGCTCGGATAATACCTTACTGGAATCGAATGAGAGAATATATAACATTATCAAAGTGAGTTTGTACCACTGTGCGGCAGCGGCCCTAACAGCAACAGTAACAGCCAAGGCGACCAATAAGAATTTAACGCCATTACTATAACTGTTGTTGTGTTAATATTAACACAACGATGTCGATGCCGATGCTGACGGCGCTCTCAAATCGTTGTCGTTTGGTCGACGACGCGTCGTCGTCGTAGGTCCGACGTCGCTGTCACCGTCACCGTCACCGTCACCGACACCGTTGTCAAAGTCTCTGCTCTCAGCTGTTCACACGATGCTAGCATCTGATGAGAGGCTTGATCGTCGTTTCCAGCAAGCCGAACTGAAGACGCACTTGTGACTTGAGAGTTTGTTAAGTTGTGACCAAATTTGGGGCAAAACAAACCATTTAAATACCCTGTAGACCCTACGGAATAAAGACGGTATATTGAAATGATGATATTTATATGACTACATGGAGATCTTGTTATGCTTAATTAAGGCTAGGATCAAATAAACATATAAAATACTAAACATATGGAATATTATTTGTATCTAGATTCTTAAAGGCAAATGGTGATCAATTGATTTAGCTTTTTTTTTTTAATTTTTATACATGGGGTATTTTTAAAGTCGATGTTTGGTTTTTCTTATAGATTTTTTACTTTTCTTACTTTTTCCAAAAAAAAAGAAAATGCACCGTTATGACCGAATGAAATGATGTCTCGCTGTTTGGTTGCACTTGTGAAGATATCAACTTAGATACATTTTTATACAAACATTCATGTTCGACTAAATTGCTT
Organism: Drosophila willistoni; assembly: GCF_018902025.1. Taxonomy (NCBI): domain Eukaryota; kingdom Metazoa; phylum Arthropoda; class Insecta; order Diptera; family Drosophilidae; genus Drosophila; species Drosophila willistoni. Next base: position 8,976,937 of record NW_025814052.1, on the reverse strand, counting down.
TCGCTTATGACTTCTAATCCATAAATATGTATGTATATATGTTTGTGTACATACACACAGATACTCACACATACATGCATATGTGATAATTCTGTTAATCAATAAAATCAAATATAAATTTATTAACTCAAAGATATTTGAGGATCAACATGCTCTCAATATCAATTTGATGTGTGTCTAAATGTGTGTGTATAGTGAGAACATTTTGTAAGAAAAGTCATAGAATTAATCTATACATTCGATCATGATACTAGATCAAGACGTGGACGATCTGTTTCGTAAAAAACGTAGTAACTGTAAAGTAGGCACGATTTCTACATATAATTTCTATTTGTTTAACAAACTAAATGATGTCGTCATATTAATTGATTTTCGATCTGGTCACACTTGGGCAACGAAAATACAAGTACATATAAAAAAATATACATATATATATAAATGCGAATTTGAATTTTGTTTATCATTATGGCATAGTATCTCATAATAATATTTTTGATCAGAGTTAGCAGTGCGTGAAACAACTCGCGGACACTGTTAACTAACAGTAGCAGCAGGCAGTAGGCAGCCGCTGTTAAGTCGTACTCTCATATTGCACGCAGCTTCCGTCCACGAGATAGGGAGACAGAGAGCCACGAAATGACCAGCCAGAGAATTCCTCCCCCTACCCACTTACACCCCCACTAAACTGCATTCATATTGATTCCAATTACTCTGTTATTATTGTTGTTGCTGTCGTCGTCGTCGTCAGTCGCTGCTTATCACAATTTGTGCGCGTACGAGAGCTCTGCCACTGTTAGTGCCGCCTCTGCCACAACACTCTGAAAATACAACAAAATCAATTAAACCCGTTGTCGTCGTTGTTGTACGGCCACGCGTACACTTGTTGCTCGCGATCATTATGCTCTTTTGTTCGCTCGCTCTCCCTTTCGCTCTCTCAGCATCGGCAGAATTAAAGATAGAGATAGAATGAAGTAAGTAAGTCGTCTCGCCGACTTCGGTATACCATGCACCAAGTGAAAAAATGTTTTAAATGTAAAAGACCAAATGTATGTCTATTAAATTCATTTGACATTCCTCGTAGCATATGCTATTTCGCTCACTCTTACTAACTCTAGAGCCCCTACTAGCCTACGTATAGTTTGCATCTTTCTAGTACTAAATCTTACTCAACTAGGCCTTCGTTTTGCTAGTATTAAAAAAAAAATCAGTTTTGTTTAATTTTAGGGGGTGTAAGTGGGCGTAGCAAAAATTTGAAATAAACTCGATCACTGCACATCCTACAGAAGTCTACATACCAAATTTGGTGGCTCCATCTCTTATAGTCTCCGAGATCTAGGTGCTCATACAGACGGACGGACAGAAAGACGGACATGGATAGATAGACTCGGTTGTGGATGTTGATCAAGAATATATTTAGTTTATGGGGTCGAAAAAGCTTTCTTCTGCCTGTTACATACTTTTTGGTATGACCTTAATATACCATTTCACCCTCTGGGTGCATGGTATAAAAGCAGCAGCAGCAGAGGCCTGGCGGCGACGACGACGCGGCATCGGCTGGGGCATCATTTACAGTGTGTCGGTTCTTTTAGGATTTTAGTTCATCGATCTCAGCGTAAGTGTTCGCTACGCGGCTGGTGCCGGGTTCGAATTTCGGGGATTCGGTTTCGGTTTACTTGACTTCAGCACGATTTTTTTTTTCAATTTCTTTCTTTTTGTTGTTGTTCTTTGGCTTTTTTTTTTAATAAATAAATAAAAATCACACAACAAAAAATTGACTGAGTTCGGTTTTCTCTACGGGCTTATTATTATTATTTTTTTTTATCTTATCGAATACTACATCATAAAGCATAAAAGAGAAAAAACAGACAAACAGAAAGAGGCAGAGATGCAATATTTGTGTCGACAGAGAGAGAGAGAGAGAGAGGGAGAGTGGTGTGAGAGTCAGTGTTTTTTTCTTTTGTCTCCCGTCTTAACTATCTTTTTTTTTTTGTTTTGTTTAAACTTTGGTTTTCTGTTAAAAATATTTAAAAAACCAATTTCATTATTATTTTGAAAAAAGGCGCGAACGCGTAAAGAACTTTAAGTTCACGGACTGCTGTGGGTTCCGTCTCTCGTTTTTAATTTAACGTAAATTTTAACAATTTTTTTGTTTTGTTTAATTTTGTTATTTATTGTCTACAAATGTTAAAAAATAATAATAATAACAAGGAGTGTGAAAAAAAATCCATATAAAATATCGAAATAAACTATAAAAAATCATAGTGACAAAAGAACAAGTGCAGTTTAAAATTATTAAAAAAAATATACATTTTTGTCTATCTTAGAGTTTTAGAAATAGCCTAAAACAAGATGTGATTTCTAAATATGCATTGAATCCATGTTATTTGGCGCGATAGTTAATTGACTATATATTTAGATGTAGTTATAGAGTTTTCATAGAAACTGAACAGAAGTTAAGTTAATCTCCCTCCTGGACTATTCCTCTGTAAGCCCTTGAAGTCTGATTAAAGATTAGAGCTTCTAAATCTGAATGCAAATAAAGAAAAAAAAAACATTTTTTGCCTGGCCTTCATTAAGCCCTTGTTTTGTTAATCAATTAAGACGATCCGGGAATTGACCATGTGCATATATATTTTATATAATCACTGAGGGATTATATTAATTGCCGTCGGCAAAGTATATATTTTAATAGGTTATGAATCAAACACTTTAATCGGTTATAGTTTATAGATTTTGTGCTTAAATTGCCAAACAAATTCGGTGCAGATCGATTTAGACGATTTAGTTAGACAAACTAATCGCACTTAGAGTGTTTGTTTTGTTTTTTGTTTTACAATTACAATCTGGGTCAATGAATCAAGATCATAATTTACTTTTATATAATAATCAATATTAACTGATTATCGTTTATATTGTACGTATAATATCAATTAGCATTTAATCTAGGCAAGAACTTGCCTTGGCATTTGATTGTCAAAAAAAAAGAATACAATATTTTTTGTATAACAATAAAATAGTCGAAAAAGCAAACTAAACCATCCGGTGCTAACACAATTATCTGTGTCACATATCTCTCAGTCAGTCAGTTAGAAGGGTTATTGGAGAGGGGGCTGAGGTAGGAGGAGGAACCTGTCGGTTCACTTTAACCGAATTACTCGGTAATTTTTGTAAGTCTCATAAAAACGTCAAGAAAAAAAGAAAAGAAAAAACTTTACCACTGATTAGAAACGATTTTCAAATAATTTTCAAAGAAATGTTTTCTTTTATATTTTCATTAGCAATTTGAGTTGTATTTATATAATTAAAACAAAAGTAAGAAGAGTATTCAAACGTCAGTGTAAAAGAGAATTCGGGTTGAGCCAGACAGAGGGCAGACCTTGAGCCAAGATGGTAAAAGGATTTTTTTTCTCTCTCAGCCACTAGTGCAAAGCATTTCCGGTTGTGGAAAATTCTGACAGGGAAAAGTAAAAGGATTTTGACAGCTAAACCTGTTGTAACTGTAAAACAAGGAAGCATCAGATAAAGTTATATGCACAATTATGTGAACTTTAAGTAGTTAACGAATGAAAAAAAAAAGAGAGAAGACAAAAAAAAAACAGATCGAACAGTCTCAAGGTTTCACATAATGTGCAACGAAAACAAGTTCCCAATGGAATGTGCATCTTCATCTCTTCTCAATGCGCTTTCCTTTAGCTCTTCATTATCACGACTTTGTGCTGAATGATAAGATATAAGCATATATGTATACAGTTTATATACATAGTTGGTAATTGTTGTGTTTTAAAATCAAATCAACACTCGAAAAAAAAAAAACAAAACGAACTAAAACAAAACAAAATAAAATAATTGTGGTCGCGTCAGTTTTTTTCTTACTTTATTGTATGCTCTTGTTTTTTGCTTTTCAACTTTGTCCCCTCCTATTTAGAAGAGAAAAACGCAAAAAATAAATAAATATAAAAACAATGACGATAGCAAAACAAAAAATACAAACAAACATTTTATTATTATTATTATAAACAAATAAGCATGCAAAAAAAATATATATAGTAAGAGTAAAAATTGCTAACGATTTTAAAGTGCTGTCGTTTTTTCTAAGTCTTTGATTTTCTTAGATTTGTGTGTGTGTGTGTGTGGGGGGTTTTTTTTTTTATTTACAACAACAAATATTAGTAACAAAAAATAAATCACATATAACTATCTAATAGATCACAACAACAAAAAATGTACAAATCAGATGCAATTTCTGAATGAAATGATCAACAAATCTTTTACAAAATGAAAACTTGCAACAGAAACTCAATGAAGATAATTCAACAAAAACAACAACAACAGTAATAAGAAAAAAAATGTGCCAAACAAATTAAAGCAACAAATGCATTCACTATAATTTAAACTTAATGACAAAAATAAAAACCAACAACTACACCAAAACACTATTATATACATATAAAAAAAAAGAAACTTTAAACAAAAATTAAACATTTTAAAGAAGACAAAAACCAAAACGTCACAATAAGAAAGCGAATACAAAAATCTGAAACAAAATGCGCTTCACCTACAATCAGTATAAACATTATGAATCTGGTTATCGGATTCCCTCCAAAATGCATAATCTTAATCATCAGAATGGCGGAGGTGGTGGTGGCGGCGGCGGCGGGGGTAACGGAGGTCCCGCTGGCGGTCATCATTATGGTCATTTTCACCACAACAACAACAATAATAATAATAATAACAACAACAATAGTAATTACAATGGCAATATCCATCAAGCCTATCAACATCATTACAAAAGTAATTTTGGTAAGAATTCAATCAAATCTAATATTAGCTCATTCATTCAAAATAAATATGATCTTAGATGTGTTTTTTTTTTGTTCGAAATTGATATTTGTCTTACGAAAATAATAGAATTTTGTTTAGGTAGTTATTTATGAAGTTTATTCTTAGAGTTTCTTAGATCTTAGTTTAAAATACTTTTTTGTTTTGTGATTTTGATGCAAGATATAATTGAAAAGATTTATGCAAATCTTTCGATAGGATTCAGGTAATTTTTACTTTCACCAGCAAGCAGACTTTGTTAACCACTAAAACACTAAAACCAGTTGGGAATTGCAACTGGATAAAGCGAAAAAGACAAAGCTTACAACTCTAAAGTCCATTTTTGTTTTAATAGTCCGAATAGCATCAACAAATCAGTGGAAGAGACATCAGGGTATTATATTACTTGTATATACTACAATATATTTTAGTTCAATCTTTTGTCATTGGCTCATATTTAATTAAATATGAAGAAAAATTGTTGAGAATACATTTAAGCTAAAAATGTATTCCTTTTGAAAATGTAAGCATCCGTAAATTTATGATGATTTTTAACTCAAAGATAATAACCACAACATAAACATCCAAGACCCATAATTTGGTGACCCCGGCGTAATTTTTCCGATGCTAACTTCTACATGATATTGCAGCTTCAATCTAGTCCATTAACTACAATTTATGTACTTTTTACATACATACATAATACCAACTGAACAAGAAAGCCAAAATTAGTCTCAATCTAAATTGTGTCATTTGGGGCCTGATTTCACACCCATTTTATCACGTTTTTGGGAAGTAATTGTCCATAATTGTGCATAATTTGTTTGGTATGATTTTTGTTTTCAGTACAGTCCTTATGTCTAAACAAAATTTCTCACTTGACCTCGAAAATTTTGGTGATATCAATAATTAAAATCGATTACCGATTAAACGTGTATAAACAAAAAAAAAAAAAAAAAACAACAAATCTGAGACGGCAAGGCAAAGAAGTAAAGAGTTGGTTATACTCACTATATGTATATTTAGATGAGTCAATCTGCATAGGTGTTGTTGGTCTGCTAGTTTATGTTGTTGTTTTTCTCATTTTGTTGTATTCGCTGTTGCCAAGTTTGTGCCCAGAAGCGATAAGATAACTGTCGCCGCCAGTCAAATGATAGCCAACACATAAGAGTTAAGTCAGTAAGTTGTGCCAGGTGTGTGTATGTCTGTGTAATGAGGTGAGGTGAGGTGAGGCAAGGCAGGGCAAGGTTGCGGTAAGGTGAGGTTTGCTTTGCTTTGGTTTGGTTTGGTTTGGTTTGGTTTGGGGTGAGGTGATCAAACCAAACCCAAACAATACAAATATATTTTACTTATTAAATTTAATTATTAAATTTATTAAACCGCCTACCCAAAGGCTAACAAATTAATTGTACTAGAGCAAAGAATTATTGATATATATTGATAAAGGATTCTTGTTTTTAGTTAAAGTTATTACTTCTCGGACTCACCTCGTATAATAGAGTTGATTAAGTCTGGTTATTCATAGGGTTCAATCTCTTCTTTCTTTCAAGTTTAATCTTCTCTACTTTTTTTTTTTTGGTAAAGTGTTTTTGTTTATTGACTATCTACGACTGTCTGTCTGTCTGCCTGCCCTTCTCTTCGTCTGTCGTCTGGGAGGCTGCAAAATAATTTAATTATAGAAAACCAACTGGGGTCTGGTGACCTCCTCTTACCGAGTCGTATCCACATCTGTGTTTAACTCTCTTCGACTGGTGACTGGCATGAAAACGACAACAACAATAACAGAAACAACAAACAAAACTTGTTTTCATATTAATTCGACAATAACAATAACAATTGCAGATTTTCGGTCATACAAAAGATCCAAGCAAATAGAATTGAATGAAATGTTTTCTTTTTGTATCTTGTTTTATTTTTTTTTTGTAAGCCAATTTGTGTGAGGGAATTAATTCACATTAATCACAGTGTAAATTATTAACTTATCCCGATTTGGCATCATCTCAATCTCTCTTGGAGGATTTTCAGGGGGGTTGTTTCGATTGATATTCGCCCGGGCCGGTCGAGTTTGGTCAGGTCTTATCGCGCTTCGCACACAGGTATTTAAAAATGGGCCAGGTAATTCAACAATTTGTTATTGCTTTTCGTTCAGGTAGAGAGCCACAAAAGGCAACCAACGGCAGCAGCAGCAGCAACATTCCCAAATATTTGTTTTCTTTCGGGTGGCGGCGGCAGCCATAAAAAGACGAAAAGTTGAAAGGGCAAAATAGTAAAATTTTGTATTCTTTACTTGCCTTTGTTGTTTTTCTTGTTTTGTTTTTGTTTGCTTTTGCTTTTTTTTTTGTGTTAACATTTATTGCAATGAATTTTCTTGTTCACGCCTATAAATTTGTTTGATTTCGATTTTATTGTCGTTTTATATTGTTATGGATTTTAGCTTTCCTTTTTTTCTTTCCTTCCAAGTTTTTCGATTTGCTTTGGCCAATCTTTGCATAGTATTTTCAAATAGTAATATCGATCTCGCCGTTTCTTGTTTCATTTATTACAAATATTTTAATTTTATTTTTCAATTGCACGACGTTTTGGATATTAAAACGATTCATAATATGGCTTAAAGCCTATTTTGTTTTTGGAGCCAATTTAGTTGGAATTTCTTAGTCATCTAAAAGGTGACGTCAATGTTTTGTCGATTGGTTAATTAAAAAAAAAAACAACATAGATTTGAATTTTGTTAACTTAATTAATGAATGGTTTTTAGTGTTTATTTTTCACAACAAATAACAAACGGCTACGCAATATTTTGAAAGAATCAAGAATATATTTAAAATATAAATCTGGGGTTTCTGAAAAACCTAATCTTAATCTAGACTGGACCTATTGAGCTGAAACGTAAAAAGTCAAAGAAATGTTGGTATGATAAATCATTTTTGTTAGCTGCTTTGTACCTCATGCAATTCGTATTGAGAGAGGGAACCAATGAAAAAGAAAGAGAACTGCGAAAAAAAAAAACACAAATGTAAATGAAGAGACTTGGCTTGTTGTGAGGTGATAACAATAAGCACTTCTTCTCTATCTCTCTCTCTCTCTCTCTCTCTCTCTCTATTTCTTTCGCTCTGTCTCTGTCTAACGTTTACTCCTACTCTTCTGTGATGATTTTGAGTGCATTGAACTTCTACCAATGAAGCGTCCAGCCAGAACCTCAGATCAGACATGGAGCATATGTGTATGGTCCGGTTCGGTCCAGTCCGGTACGGCTCCAGTCGCAATTTTCTCCGTTGTAGTTGCGTTTTGCATTGTTTTTTATTGCTGCATTTTGCAGTTTTATGCGCTCAATTGGTTGCCTCAATTCAATTTCAATTCGCTAGTTGCAAAAAAAATGCAGCCAAGCCAAAGAAGAGGAGGAGGAGTTCGTTTATATTAACATATATACATACACATACACATCTACATGTATTCTTATAAAAAATAAGATGTGTGTTATCTAGAGGCACAACAACAACAACAACAACAACAACAACAACAACAACAACAACAACAACAACAACAACAACAACAACAACAATTGATAAGAAAAACCAAGGCAGTCCACCACTCCAGTTGCCCAGACAACACGAACCCAATCCAAGCCAACCCTCTCAAATATACATTAATGAATGCGTATATATTATTTCATTATATTCATTATTATTATTATTATTATTCGTATACATTTTGCTTATATTTGTATTTGCGTTTCTTTATTTATTATTATTTTAATTAAATATAAGCTCTCATGCTTAGTTTTTGTCCCTTGAGTGGGTGCTAGCTTCTAATTTCCTTTCTTTTTCTTTACAAACCAAAAATCCATTTGTTTTTTAAGTGTTTACTAACACCAGCATGGGTTAGACCCAACGATTACATAGAAAGATTGTACAATATACGATAGATATGTACATATATGTATAGGGGTAAATCCATTGTTGGGATAGGCCAAATATCACGCAACAAAATATGTTCCATACATTTCCCTTTTATAGTTTTCGTTATTATTTTTTTTGTTTTCTCTAATCTACCATTTAATCTCTACTGTACACATGAAAGGGTATAAACCTACAATCTGTAGACATCACATGAAGGATCAGTTAACGATAAGATAGAATTCACTGAAGAATTAGTCGATGTAGGTACATATGGATAGCTTTAAGATGAATTGAATGTTTTGAATAACTCTTTTAATTAACCAATATGGTAATAGTATTCCAATTTATTTATTATCAACTTTGATTTGTATTCTATTTTACAGGCATGCGTATGACCATGTCAACCAATTCCACAATGAGTCCGCGGATACATCGAAAGGGCTTTCGCATACCATCGAAAAGACAACCAGGCAAAGGGTTGCCAGGCAAATTGCATACCATAAGTCGGGTAAGTTGAATTTGCAATTAAGGACCGGATTAATCTTAAGTTTGTCTTCAAAATTTGTGTAACAGGCGGAAGAAAGCTTTTTCGACCCCATAAATAGTATGTATCCTTGATCAGGACGAACTGCGAAGTCAATTTATTGATGTCCATCTGTCCGTCCGTATGAACACCTAGATCTCGAGAACTATAAAAGCTATAGGCACAAAATTTAGCATGTGGACTCGTGTTTGCCGATTGTTTCCCAAAATTTGTTCACTATTGTAATCAAAGTAAAGATACTAATTGCTGCTGTTAATACCTATTGACATACCAAATTTCATATAAACCGGACTAGAAATAACCAAGTTATTTCTATAAACGTTTTTCACTTGGTCGGTCATACGGCCGGAGTTGGCCGGTGGCGGCGCTACAGTGCTCGAAAGTCAGCGAGACAACTTACTTCTTTTTTTAAAGTTTAAAGATTTGTTTTTTAAAATCATTGTCTCTCTTTTCCTTAAGCAAGAGAGTAAAGTTAAGTTTGTGTGGATTAAGTCATAGTTATTAATAAATAGTGATAAAAATCTAAATTCATATAATCCTTCATAGATTAGATAGAAAGATTAGAAAGGCATCTATATTATCGATAAGTTGGGGAACATCCGTAAACAACGAAAATCGTCATCATCCTCTGATATCCACTACTCTAGAGTATCCAATAATCTTTTCGAGCTTTGACTTGATTCAAAACTGCTCAACTGATTTTTGAATAAAAAATACCCATTATCTCCATGAGGCCAAAAATTGGTTTGGATTTCTTTAGCTTTACCAACAAAACATAGAAGTGAAACTCACTTAGTCGACAAAAAGTATAAACATTTGTTGACTTTTAAAAATTTATAATTTAATCTAGGGAAAAATTACGAAATTGTGAAAGTTTTATAACTTGATTGTTTGATCGATTCAAAACCAAATTCCATTTAGAGTATTGTCAACTACCTTAACTCGAAAATTGATTTATACAACGAGTTTTCCGCCACACGACCCACCGGGCGGCGGGAATTGTAAAACGCTTGATTTATATAAAATTATATACTATATTTTATATTATAGACACTGATTTATTAGATCGATATTTAGAAAAATGCTGTGCGAGTATAAATTTTAAACCTAATCATATCTAGATTTGGCCATGAAAACTTATATATTTAAGATTGATTGAGAGATAATTTAATTTTATTTACTTGGCTTTTGCTTCAGACGGGTCCTGGTAAGATGGTGCCTGGAAAGCGAATACCACAACGACCGCATCCGCCGCCCTGTGACAATTCCAATGACAGTGGACTCGGTTTCGAGCAGCACACGGAGATGCGACAAGGAGCAGCAGTTGCTGCCGCACAAGCAGCCGCGGCAGCAGCAGCAGCGGCGGCGGCGGCTGTTGGTGGCGACCCAACTGGCAGCTCCTCCTCCTCATCATCATCGTCGTCATCAACATCGTCATCGTCGTCGTCGTCGTCCTCCTCCTCGTCATCGGCCAATGGTCAGCGGGCAAATCTGTGCTCCATGAACAGGTCTCTCACTAATACGGTAGCTGCAGCAGCTGCAGCTGCAGCCGCGGCTGTGGCAAGCAACACACTGCAACAGCATCAACATCAGCAGCATCATCAGCAGCAGCAACAACAGCATTTAATTCGAGCCATACCCGTATCAAGGTGAGTTCTGCACAATCGAGAAAAAGAAACAGAGCAAGCGAAAATTGATTGGTTCATGGCTAGATTAAGGACAAACAAATTTGCATATACACAGAGAGAAAACCAAAAAGGCATTAAGACAAGTGTGTCCAAGTGATGCAGTGGCGTAGGCTGTGGGTACAAATCTTTTGGAAGAGGAAAAGAAGAAGTTTCATGCAGATACGAGTTCTGTGATTGTAAAATGGGTTCTTTATTCATCATTCAGATCACCTTAAAAAGTCAATTTTAAGCTTTCTTATTGAAAGAAAGGACTGAAAGAATATGCTGACAATAACAAAATGAAATGCTATCAACGTGAATGATTAAAGGAGTCAATACTGATTAAAAAACAACTAGTCAAAAGAAGGCCTGCCTAATATAAAATTAGACAGATTCTTGTAACACAGAAAACTAAAAAACATAGTTAGGACTAAGCATACTATGGACTAAATACTAAGCACAAAGTAGTAGCGACTAAGTATTAAGTAAATTTCCCGCTCTTTGCGTCCCCTCAAGGAAATAGACGTTTTATAATTAAAATGTGTTTTTTTTTTATAGTTTACTGGATGCTTAATGCGCATTTGTTTTGCTTTTTTTTATTGAGAAAATTCAAAGTCTTTTAGAAACTTCAATATTTCTTGCATTTGATTTCTTTTAAAATTCAACTTTAAAAGAGTTGAATCAGTGAATTTTTTTAAAATACCGATTTTACAGACTTGAATCTTTTTCAATTTTTAAAATTACTTGAACAAATCACTTTAAAATTAGATTTTAAATTTTATGGTAGCATTACATTTTGTGAAAATGGTGATTACTTATGGAAGCAAATTTTATTTAGCTAAATTCTTTGACTCTAGAAATGAATTTAAGTATACTTTGAGGTAGTTACATGAGAAGGCGGTCTTCCTCCCGGCTGCCCTACATCCACGCTACGCCACTGATTTAAGTGATAATGAAAAGTTTTCTTTTTTTTTTTTTGCCCCATTCGACGTTCCCATTTGCTGCTGTTATCATTTTTCATACAAGATTTTCACCGATCAAATGAGAGAGGCTTTCTTAAGTTACTTCGATTGTCGATTCATAATCTTTCTTTGCTCTCCCATCTCTATTTTGCAATATAGAGATATCTTGTGCTCGATAGACGGAGCCACCTTTGCAATAATGTCTGCTCCGATGTACATATATATATAATGTCAAATCTGAAATATAAGAGAGCAAATCAACTGTCCTACATGGGTTTAAAACAGATTGAAACTTTTTCTCTCTGTATTTACATGTACATCGGATAACGACAAGAGATTTAAATTGTTCGTGTATATATGTATATATTTCAATTGGTATAGAATATATTTTAATTTTCTTTTATTATCACCTCAATCCACACACACACACACACACACACATCCAACAGCTTTGTTTTGGATTAAAGGGGGAGAAGTGTTCAATTGGCCATTCAGGTCACCTGTTTATTAATTTATATTGGTTCTGATTTCCAGCTAATTTTATTCTGTTTAATACACACTTGCAACTTAAACTTTTCACTACACAAACACACACACACCCTTTCATACACAGGCACAAACGTATACATATATATCCCCTTACTGGATATGGTTTGATTCTCTTCATTTACACCCACAATTCAGTATTCACCAGCAGTTGGTTACGAAAGGAAGTACAAACAAAGTACAAAAAAAAAAGGAAAAAGAAAAATTGCAAAAAATAAATCCAATAGAGAAAAGGAATACTATACATTAGTTTTTTTTTTTTCTAATTATACAAAATTTTTGTTTATAACAAACATACATAAAATAAAGGAATTCCAAACTAAAATTGATTGTGGTTCAACATGTATCGAATGTGAGTGAATTCTAATATATATACAATACATATATACATGAGTAGTATATAAGTAGAGTATATAAGTTTCCCTTTTTGCCACCTGATCTCCTTTGAAAGTTCTGTGAATTGTGGGTGTGTTCGTGTGCCTGTGTGTGATGTCAAATGAATTCGAGTTATCAAAACAAAGTGAAAGATATGAAGTCGATTTCAATTGCAAGATATACGATATTTGTAATTTTTTTCAAACATTTTCCTAGAAAATGCATCACAAAAGTTTTGCAAGCTGCCTTAAGTTGAACAGTAAACATTTGGTAATAGAAATCGATGAGGTAACGACTACCATATATACTCTATAACATATACATATACAACTTATGTTTTGTATTTCGTTTAAAAAACAGTTTGCGAAATAAGTTAGAGGAACGATTTATTTTGGTGAACTCCAAACTGAAACTTGATCACGTTTCGATAACCAAAAATAATTCCTTTGCCGATCTCCACCACCCAAAATTATAAGCTAATTTCGCCATCGGATTAGACAGCAATAATAATCTTTTGGAATAAGAAGCAATATGTTGATAATTTATCGAACTATTATCGAATTTTATCGATAGTTTGGATAAATTTGGGATTAACGAACTATAATAATAAATCTATGTAAATGTAGCTACATAATTTCTATTCTTCTTAATTTAAATAAATTCTATTTGAATTTAATCTCAAAAACGGCGCGAAAAGTTATCGATAAATGGTGTAAAGGTTAAAAGGTTATAGCTACATCATTTACATTCTATGCGATTATTATCAACAAGTTAATCAAAGGTTTTAATTGCATTCTCGTTGCGTATGTTAACGATTTTCATAGTCGAGTTAATTTTTTATGTGTGTGTATTTTTCGCGTCGAAAAGCGATTGGAAAAGATTGGGACAGGTTTTTGATATTTCTGCTTTTTTTTTTTTGTTTTTTGTAGGTCAGGGTGAATGTGTTTTTGTTGTTGTTTCGTTCTTTTATTATTAGCTTAAGAATTTCTTGATATGCATTTGTTAATTGGGATTTGTTCTTTGCTTGGTGTTGTAGTCTTAGTTGTTGTTATTGCTATTGCTTACTGAAAATGTAATTACATGACAACAAATAAAAAAAAAGAACGCCGCCTGCATTTGAAATGCAATCGCATTAAATATCTTATCAGCTTGTTGTTGTTTTCTCTTATCTCTGCTTTAGGTACACTCAAAGAAAAAAACAAAGACTTGAGTGAAAAAACAAATTTGCTAAAAAATTGCTAATGATAGAATCAGAATTTACGTTTTTACACCTCAAAACCGGTTCCAAAAGTTCAATAGAATTTTCTTAATTTTTTCAAGTGTACTTTTTGCATTTACCCCATTTCTCTACATTTCTTCTTATCTAAAAGTCTTGAGCATGCCAAATTTTTTGCACAAAAAAATGTATATTGGGTGTTTTTGAAAATCAGATTTGTTTTTGGAGTTTTATTAGTAAACAAAGATTGAAAATTTCGTTTTGTTTTTTTTTTTTTTAATATTAATTGATCAAAAGTGACTCAAAGTTTGCCTCCCGCCTTGGCCAAAAAACATTTACATACATATAATTCATTTTTAATCTAGAGTGTGAGTGTTGTGAATGAGAGAAAGAGAGAGAATAATCACAAAACAAAAATATATATGTACATATATATTGCACTATAAATAAATTGGGAAAAATTCAATTTTTTGGCTTGATCTTTAAACTTTATGCATTTATGTTTTATTTATTTTTTTTTTTTGCTTTGGTTAAAATTTTGCTAAAAGTTTTGATTCATTTCCATCTCTATATGGAATAATTGTTTGCTTAAATCAAAAGTTGTAAATGAAAAAGAAAAAGACCAATACACAAGGTAGAAAAGTATTTTCAAAACGAATCAAATAAAAAACAAATCAAAAACAAAATTGTAAAATTGTATTGAAACTAATTGTAATCATCTGTATCTATTTTTGTATGTATTGTGCATATTGTTATATCATACACATAGATCGCGGCATGCCAAGAAAATGACAACTTCATCTGGTTGCAAGAGCAACTGCAGCATCAGTAGCGGCAGCATCAGCAGCAGTAGCAACCAGAGCAGCCACAGCAATTATCTGGATGACCTAGATGTGGCCTCATCGTCGGCATCGTCGTCGGAGGATTCGCACTCATGCTCGTTAATGTTCAACAATTTGGATGAGGATACGGGTTTTGGCAATGATAATACCAATCCCAATCCCAATGCCAATTCAAATTCAAATTCATTATCAACAACATCATCAACAACAAAGGCAAATCAAAGCGTCGGTCTTGATCTTTTTGGTGGCGTTTTCAATGCAACTATGAGCCATAAGGCTGCCGAAGTTGCCGCTGTTGCAGCTACTGCAACGGCCTTTGCTGTTCAACAGCATCAGCAGCAGCAACAACATCAACAGCAGCAACACCAGCAGCAGCAGCAACAACAGCAGCAGCAGCAGCAACAACATCAATTGCAAGATTTCTCGTATCCCGGCTTACTCTTGGGAGGAGGTTCTGGGTCAAGTGAAATAGGAAGCAGGACTCTAGGATCCGGCGGTGGCAAATACATAAAACGCAAAAAGCTCGAGTGCAACCATGTCGAACTGGACAATGATGATGCCTGCAGTGAGGATGAGTTCATACGAAAGATAGCCAACTCGATGCCAAGCCATGAACGACAGGCGAATCTTGTAGAGAATGTCAATCAAACGCCACGCCCCATCGCCGCCCAAAGCAATGAGCCAAAGTAAGCAGGGAAGAGGGGTCGGCAACAAAAACCAATTTGATAAAAGCAAACAAACAAAAGACTAAGCAAATTTTTTAAAAACCCTTTCGAAAACTTTAACAAAATTTCAATCAAGTGACAAAAAAAAAAAACAATTAAAAATTTTAAAAACGACAAAAAAGAAATTCACAAACTTGAAAGAACATTTAAAAAACAAGTTTTAATTTTTATTTTTTCAAGACTCAAATTGGTTTTGCACAAAATGTACTAACAAAAGTTTGAATTACATTTTTTTTTATATTTTCTTTGTGTTTTGAGTGTGTTATTAAAAGCTTTAACTCAATTGCTTACCTTAACAAATATTTATTAGTAGTTTTTTTTTTTTTAATTTTGATTTTGGTTGTTATTATTTTTTTTTTTTTTAAGCAAATTTTCAACAAGAGAAAAAGCAAAAATTATGCAAAATGCTGCAACAGAATTGAAATCGAATAAACAATGCCAAAGTTTTTGTATACAATATTTAGTTAAATTTTTTTTTTGGCGAAAAAGAATTTTTATTACAAGAATAATTAACAAATCTCTGTGTTTTTGTGTATATATATGTGTGTGCGTGCGTGTGTGTGTGTGTGTGTGTGTGTAAACTCAAAAGTCATATATCACATTTACCATTCGTTCATTCGATCTGTTTCATAAAATTCGTTTATTACGTGTGTTTTGTTATCTAAAAAAGCCGAAAAAAAAAGAAACATATGTAGTATCTAAAAAAAATCTAGACGTTGCCCATAAATCATTGAAAATGCTTCATGTTATATACATATGTACATATAAATGTATTTGGTAGATCAGCTCTATACAAATACCAAATCTGGTATATATGAAAAAACAAAAGAAAACAGAAAAAAGTTCAAAGTATGCCCTTGAAATGGGCAAACCGATTTTTTATGATCCTTAAATAAATATCCAAATTCCAAATTTGACTATACGAAATACAGTTTAAGAAATTGTGTTTGCCTAACCAAAAGGAAGAAACTGAAAATAAATTTGATTTTAAATCAATATCTTTACTTTTTTAACACAGATTCATCTCAGCTCGAACCGTGCAACGAGTGGCTAATAAACGTCAACCCCAGACGCCATTGAACAGCATCGCCAGCTCGAATGACGGACAAGTTCAGCTTGAAATTATCTCACAGCCGGAACAACAGCATCGGGCCCGGTATCAGACTGAAGGTAGTCGCGGAGCTGTCAAGGATCGCAGCGGCAATGGTTTCCCCATTGTCCGTCTAACTGGCTACGATAAATCGGCCATTCTGCAGGTCTTTATCGGCACCGATATCGGTCGTGTGGCCCCTCATATGTTCTATCAGGCATGCAAAGTTGCCGGCAAGAACTCCACCCAATGCAATGAGAAGAAAGTAGATGGCACAATGGTCATTGAAATTGATTTTAAACCTGAAACCGATATGACCATCACATGCGATTGCGTTGGCATCTTGAAGGTATATTTTGGAACTTTTGTATTATTTCATTGGCACTTGATAATACAATTTGAGTTATCTTTCTTCTATAAAGGAACGCAACGTTGATGTGGAGCATCGTTTTCCCGAGCATTTGGCACAGAAGAACAAAAAGAAATCAACACGCTGTCGCATGGTCTTTCGCACTCAATTAACCCGTGCCGATGGCACCACCGAAACACTTCAAGTCTGTTCAAATCCCATCATATGCAGTAAGTGGAGAGAAACCCATTGATTTTTGATGCTCTTACTGATTAAAGTGGCTTTCTTTTTTTGATCTATAGCTCAACCTCCCGGTGTGCCCGAGATTTGTAAAAAGTCCCTCAACTCATGCCCCGTCGATGGTGGTCTAGAATTGTTTATTATTGGTAAAAATTTCTTAAAGGACACACACGTTGTGTTCCAGGAGACATACGATAGTGTTAACGCCGATGATCCAGCCACTGAGATAGCTGTGCGTCAGCAAATGATTGGGGGTACAGCCGCCCTCTGGGAGCAGAGTGTACAGCCCGATAAGGAGTATTTGCATCAGGTAAATACATATAAAAATCAGTCCAAATTAGTACAGATAGTAATTAAATTCGGATTGTTTTCTATTTGCAGACGCATCTCATTTGCACGGTGCCACCGTATCTGCATCAGAATCTATTGAAACCAGTGAGCGTTCAAGTGTCAATCATTTCCAGTGGCAAGAAGAGTGAACCGCATAACTTTATCTATACACCAAAGGGCACCTATACAACATTAGCGGCGGCCAGCACGTTAAGTAGCACAATACATTCGCAAGGTATTTATTTGTTAACTATTTCTTATAATCCTTTCATTCACTTACTTACATACAAACTGCATATGATCATTCTTTCACTGAAATGAAAATGAAATGCAAAAGAAAAAAAATAAAACAAAATATTTAGTAGGAACAAGAATCCTATAAAACACACACACAACACACAAAACACACAATTTATATATATACTTCAATTATATATGTATAACCAGAAAAAACACAAAATTAGAGATTTTTTTTAAAGTCAAAGTCAAAGTTATTAGGAAATTTTCCTTGATTATGTTCTTTTGTTTTTGTGTACCATTTTTCTTTTCTTCTTATTGCTCATAAAAATTTAAAATATACATATATATTATTGAAAGCAAATAATTAAACAAGAAAGAAATTAAGAAAAGGAACAGAATTATTTATTATACAATTTACATATGCATATAAAATTGAAATCAATTTTAATCTATATAGACATATAAAATAGGCATACATTTATAATGAAAACTTCTTTATCTTAGAAAAGAAAAGATTTATATAATCAAGTATCATTTTCATGCGTTATTCTGACTGTTTTCCTTCTCCTTGCCTTGTCCTCTTCCCTTTCTCCTCGTCTCAATGTTATTTCAATTGATTTATTTCTCTTGTTTTCGCATTTTAACTTTTGTTTGTAACGAACAAAGTTTAATGACGCCTTGCAAATGGCACAGACAGAGGCACACCATGAGACCCTCAGATATAGGGAGCACGTAGAGCTCTAGACATATGCAATTTGATCATGTAATTAACACGTCTATTGCCAAATCGAAAAAAAAGAAGAAAAAAAAACAACACAAAACAAAACAAAAAGTTGTTGAAACCCACACACACACACGCACACACACATACAACTAATATAGCACTGACTTTGACCTGTAGATATAAAGAGAGTTATGTGAGTTATTTGAAGGCTATAATGAACTTTTGTCAGCTTCTCAGCAGGGCGGGAACCGAAATTGTTTCAAATTTGGCTATATTAAACATTTGCAAGCCAATATAATTTAGATTGCATAACCCGTTATAAAAAAGAGCTCTAATGTAAGACCTAAAACTAAGCTATAACAGAAGAGTTCTCTATTCCACTTTGTTTCATTTTGTTTTGTAAATTAAAATTAAGCTTTTCCTAACATTTGTTAGCCAATTTGTTACACACACTCCAGATTTCATAACCCATTATAGAAAAGAGCTCTAAGGACTACCACTAAGCTATAACAAAAGGGATTTCAATTCCATTTTGTTCCATTATGCTTTGTAAATTGAAATGAAGCTTTACGTAACATTTGCAAGCCAGTATCATTCCAGAGACTCTAGATTTCTTGTTTTATAAAAGAGCTCTAAGATCTAGTACAGAGTTAAATTAGAAAGGATTCCAGATTCAGTTTGTTTCATTTTGTGTGGTAAATTGTATTTTCGGTTGATTTTGAGACATTTTTTTTATAACGATTACCAGAATCAAGTCTGATGTCAAACAGGCTTCAAGCAATTTTCGCGTGAATTTATTTTCGTAAAGAACTTTTCATTATTTTTAACGAAGTAATGATCTTAACTAGATTTAAGAGCAATCATACACATAACTCACATACCCTAAACAAAATCGGTTTACTAAACGGAATGAAAAACATTTAATTATTATGTCCTTAAAATCGTTTTGTCTGCTTGCCATTCTTGGTTTTCGTTCTAAGTTTTTTTCGATTCAATCATTCTTCACAAAATTTCCCATACACAGAATAACGCATGAAATAAATAATAACAAACAAACAAATTACAATTATTACGTTAAGTAGGAATAAATCAAAGGACATAAGACAAGAGAAATAGAATATCAATAGAGAAAACAAAAACAAACAAAAATACGATAATAAAAGAGCAAAATTGAAATGCCACAAAAGCAAAATAATTTAAGATAATGATAAACAAACACAAAGTTAGATATATTCATAATGATTAATAATGATAATAATAACAATGATAATAATAATGATAATAATAATAATATTGATAATAATGAACAAACTCTGATAAAATCACAAAATAAGTAGAAACATAACGAGCTGGCAATTTAAATTAGGACATATATATATACTATAAATGTAGATAGATATATATTCATTTTGACTCTTGTATTATCTGCCAAAGAACAAAAAAAAAAAAAAACAACAACTTAAATCAAGAAGAATGGAAAGTGATCGAAACAACTCTGGTAGAATGAATGACTTTTGGTATAATTTCAATTTCTTTAAGATAATTAAGTCAGCTTAGAATTTGTTCAACTAATCGAAATTCATCGGTCCATTAAAATTGTTTATTAAATGGATGAACTGGAACTCCGACTCCGGAGAATGAACTGCTTCGACTGTTTTTGGATTTGTAGACTGTTGTGAAGGCGTTTGTACTTTTATTATTGTCTGAAATGTGGATTGACTAATTCTATTGATCGATCGGTTCATTCCATCCGATTCTTAATCAGCCTGTTTTTTCGACTGGCATTGCTGCTGGAGATCTTGTCGCTTTGAAATTGTTAATACGAGAAAGGCTGGAAAAACATAGTAGTTGCAATTTGGGCATATCTTGTGTGTAGATTTTGGTGTGAGTTTTCTAGATCTTCTGTGTGTTTGTGTGTGTGCAATTCGATGTGAATGATTGAGTGAGTGGGTGAATGGCAATTGAGTGTTTGCGGTGAGTGAAATTGTGAGCGATTGTGCTGTGAGGGTGTGCATTTATCTATCTATCATCTGTATTTGTATTTGTTGCATCTGTTTTGTTAGAATCTAATGCCGAGTTTTCTTGATCACATTTCCACATAATGACAACAAACAATATAAACAAAATAAATCAATATGCACATATATTGCATATGTTTATGCATCATTCAGCCATAAAGCCAACCAAAATTCAACAAAAGATGAAATGACCAACCCAGCTTCTACGAACCCCCCCAACAATCAACCAAATAAACAAACAATCAATCAATCAAGAAACAGCAGGATATGAAGAAAAGGGCAACGAATCGAATCGAATCTAGTGTCTAGGCAGGCAACTTTTTTCGCAACACTAAGACCACCAACCTAAAAGACAAAAAAAAAAAATTAATTATTAAAAACAAGCAAACAAAAAAAAAAAAAAAAAAAAAATATACATATATATATTTTTACTTTATTCTTCCTCCTTCCCCTTTTCTTAGCAATATAGTGCAAAATTAAGCCAAATTTTTTCCAAAAATCAATCAATTGAAATATAGATATATACAAATACATATATATAAATGTATACAATACAAAAAAAAGAAAGATATATACATATTATGTATATAGCAACATGGCCTTCAGATAAAGTGCCGCAAATTGCCTGGAAAGCAACATGCAGAGTTGATCTTATCGATAACGATAACGAACGATTTTTGCAAACACCACATACTCCTATCCACCACCCCTCATACACATTCTTCACACACAAAAAGATGAGCGAGAATGAGAGAGAGAGAGAGAGAGAGAGACTGAACCATAAAGAGAATGAGAGACTGCCACTGCATCCCAGCGATCACACCTCTTCATCTGATGATCATCAACCCTGACTGAGGAACCCAACCGAACCTGCGACAATCAACTCATCATCAACATGGAAGCTCTACAATTCACCAATTGATTAGGGTACTGGTTAAAAAAAAAAAAAACAAAAAACAAAAAACCAATTCATAAAAAAACAAGAAATATTATTATTGCAATTTGACCCAAACAACATTTTTTTTTTGCCAATTTTCTCGTACCACCCATTTTCTTACATACATACATATACATAAACATACATACGTCTCTTTTATAATTAATAATAATAATATTATCTATTACACCCATACAAAAACACACACACATATACCACACACATATACCACACACATATACCACAAACATATACCCCTCAATATACCGATATGAATTCATTCTTAGATATAGATCCGAAAACTTCATCAAGCATAAAACTATCTAACATTGAATGGCATTTCATTGCCCTATCAGGCTGACCCCAAAAAGTATGCAAGTCATTTGAAGCTACTCAAGCGTTCAAATTCCATCGTTCCGATTTAATCAGTTATTCTCATATTATATGCGTTTTTCATTGACTCGTATAGCGAAAGTAAAAGGATTCAATTATGAAAACAATAAATTGCTAAAGAAAGTTAATTATAAATTATCCGATCTGATTTAATTGAAATACTTTGCCTACCTGTGCAAATGTGCAATGTCCAAAAATTGAATTCAAAGAATATTAACTAGAAGGACCTTTCTGTAAAAAAATATAAATGTAGAAAACTAATAACATTTAGCTTTATTTCCAACTCTTTTCTGTTCACATTACATAATCGTCAAGATGTCCTTCTAGTTAATATTCTTTCTATTCAATTTTTGCACATTAAAAAGTAAAAAGCAATTTCGTCCTGAAGCAAAAGTAAAATTCATAGTATCAAGATTTTAAATTAATAAACAAAAAGTAATTTTGTCTTGAAGTAAAAAATAAATACAAAGTTTAATTAGCAAATAAATTAAGCTATTTCTTGAAAATAATTTGAAATATTTGAAATCAAACAAAAGATAAAAAATTAATGGCAAACAAAATTTTAGTTCTTTCTTTTCAAGATGAAAATAAAAATAAAAGGTTCTTCCTTTCAACGTTGAAAAAATTAAAGGCAAAATTATTTTTCCTTTTTAATTTAGCGTCAGATGAAAATAGATAAAAACCCCCTGAACTTTTTAGACTTTCTGAAATTAGACTTAGGAATATCATGACATAGTTCAACACAAAGAGGGGAACGGTCACCACATCTAGATCATTCATATTGACCTCACTTTGTTCCATTCCATTAAAACCCTTTCTAGAGACATCTAAAAAACGAAAAACCAAAAGGAAAGAACAAAGACAGAAACCCAAGATTCTTTTATAGTTGCTGCCCGTCGCACCCATAATCCTCGGGAAAGAAGTGAATGACATCGCCCAAACAGCGGGTGGGGGAAACAACACACAACACACACACACACACACCTACACATACAGATAAATGGCCAACACGTTTCCCAAATTACAGCATCCAAATCCCCAACCACCACCAACCTTCGTCCAGTACAATGAAAATAAGAAAAACAAAGTCGGTTAAAGTCCTTAAGTCTCTCCATACATCTAGAAATATAATTATGCAGCCATACCAAATTAGATTTAGACTCTGAAAACGGAAACGGAACGGATCATCATTTGAAAGCTCTTAAAGCGTTAATGATGGGACTCTCTGGTCTACGAACGAGTATGAATTTATTTAAGTATTGCTCGACTTCTGAAGTCTCAGCATTATGCCCAAGAGATATATCATCAACACACAGATTACGATCAGAGCTAAATCTAATCGGGTATTTCTCCTATATACTGCTGCTGCCTGCTATACCTACATACATATATATGTTGTTTATTCATTATGTTTTTCATTTTGGGGTTTTGGGGATCGGCATATACATACATACCTATATGCCCATATATATATATATATATTAATAAAACCTACTCGTATTTATAACTAACCAACATTTAAAATTTAAATTTAGTTTAAGCCAAACCAAAGAATACCAAAAACCAAACCAATTACAATTTACAATTTACACCATAAATAAGTTAGATTAACTTGCAATAATTTTAATAACTATTATTAAGAAAACGAATCGTCCTTGGGTATTACTTGACAAGAAGTTTGAATGAGAGAATGAGAATGTATGTGTGTGAGAGAGAATTGGAGTGAAAGTGTGTGTGTGTGAGAGAGAGTGAAAGTATTTGATTGAATTGAGATCGATTTCCGTTTCTACTGACTGTGATCCTGTGGTTCATTTTTGATCGGGCGTTTGCGCTCCTGTTGCTGATCTTCCCAATGGTTTTTGCTCTTCATCTTGAATTGTGTTCAATGCTTTTTGTATTTTCCACTTTTTTTTTTTTTGTTTGTTTGTTCGTTTGTTGTGTGGATTTGGAATCAAACATATATATATATTTAAATAATATACAAGTTCATATATGCTTCATCATGTAAGGGAAGGAAGAGGGTTTGGCCGTTTTGAATCTGAATCTGATTGAATGAATGCCCATTTTGATGGTGTGCTCTATGTGAATGATTTGAATGGTACAAGTAATATCCACGATAATTATACCTAGCATACGAATAGAAATCAAAAAATATCTTTAACCATAATTATAAACATACAGTTTTTTTTATCTATATAATATTATATACATATAGCAAAGTCTCTTTCCAATTGTCTCTCTGTTTATTTTTTTTTCTCAACTTTAAGATTTTATTTCGACCCTTTTTTCGTTTTTTCATTATTTTTATTTTTCAACACTTTTTGTTTATTTGTTATTATTATTATAATAATTATGATATTTTTTTTTTTTTATTATTTTGGACTGTATTTTTAAATTTATTAATTAATATATTTTTTCATATTATAACCCGCTCTCTTTTTACCCCAACCCATGCCCATGCCCTCGCCAATGCCCACGTCCATGACCATGACCATGACCACCTAAAAACCAAACCACCAAATCCTCGCCCTCTCCACTCTACTCTCTGCCCTTCATTTTCTTGATCGCACATCACATTTGTGCGCTAATTATTTGATTTTACATAATTTCGTAATTAAATCCATGGAA